>NW_022263132.1:75000-79524 GCF_002021735.2 Oncorhynchus kisutch
TCAGTACTCTACTATATACTGTCTCTACTATATACTGTCTCTATTATATACTGTCTAAACTCTGATATATCAGTACTCTACTACATACTGTCTCTACTATATACTGTCTCTACTATATACTGTCTAAACTCTGATATATCAGTACTCTACTATATACTGTCTCTACTATATACTGTCTAAACTCTGATATATCAGTACTCTACTATATACTGTCTAAACGCTGATATATCAGTACTCTACTATATACTGTCTCTACTATATACTGTCTCTATTATATACTGTCTAAACTCTGATATATCAGTACTCTACTATATACTGTCTCTACTATATACTGTCTAAACTCTGATATATCAGTACTCTACTATATACTGTCTCTACTATATACTGTCTCTATTATATACTGTCTCTACTATATACTGTCTCTATTATATACTGTCTAAACTCTGATATATCAGTACTCTACTATATACTGTCTCTACTATATACTGTCTCTATTATATACTGTCTCTACTATATACTGTCTCTACTATATACTGTCTAAACTCTGATATATCAGTACTCTACTATATACTGTCTAAACGCTGATATATCAGTACTCTACTATATACTGTCTCTACTATATACTGTCTCTACTATATACTGTCTCTACTATATACTGTCTCTATTATATACTGTCTCTACTATATACTGTCTCTACTATATACTGTCTCTATTATATACTGTCTCTACTATATACTGTCTCTACTATATACTGTCTAAACTCTGATATATCAGTACTCTACTATATACTGTCTCTACTATATACTGTCTAAACGCTGATATATCAGTACTCTACTATATACTGTCTAAACGCTGATACATCAGTACTCTACTATATACTGTCTAAACGCTGATATATCAGTACTCTACTATATACTGTCTAAACACTGATATATCAGCACTCTACTATATACTGTCTAAACGCTGATATATCAGTACTCTACTATATACTGTCTAAACTCTGATATATCAGTACTCTACTATATACTGTCTAAACTCTGATATATCAGTACTCTACTATATACTGTCTAAACGCTGATATATCAGTACTCTACTATATACTGTCTAAACGCTGATATATCAGTACTCTACTATATACTGTCTAAACTCTGATATATCAGTACTCTACTATATACTGTCTAAACTCTGGTACTAAGGAACTCTCTTCTCCTAACTCATGAATGTACAGAACAGGTTATGATCCTACACAGACCCTTGGGAAGAAGTCATATGGAATGGAGACACAGCATGAATGTATTCCCTGACATAAACATGTCGTTGTTTCAATGACTAAGCTAATCTAGGTCTCACGCTGCCTGAACAATCATCTCAATATCAATTAAAAAAGGCAATTAAGCTCCATCTCCATTAGCCCTCCCTCCATTTCTCCTTCCCTCCTCCCTCCATTTCTCCTTCCCTCCTCCCTCCATTTCTCCTTCCCTACTCTCTCCATTTCTCCTTCCCTTGATCCCTCCATTCTCTACATCCTATGTTCACTCCTGCCCCTCCTCCCTCCATTTCTCATTCCCTTGATCCCTCCATTCTCTACATCCTATGATCACTCCTTCCCTCCTCCCTCCATTTCTCATTCCCTTGATCCCTCCATTCTCTACATCCTATGATCACTGCTTCCCTCCTCTCTCCATTTCTCATTCCCTTGATCCCTCCATTCTCTACATCCTATGATCACTCCTTCCCTCCTCTCTCCATTTCTCATTCCCTTGATCCCTCCATTCCCTACATCCTATGATCACTTCTTCCCTCCTCTCTCCATTTCTCATTCCCTTGATCCCTCCATTCCCTACATCCTATGATCACTCCTTCCCTCCAACCCTCCATCCCTTGATCCCTCCATTCCCTACATCCTATGATCCCTCCTTCCCTCCTCCCTCCATCCCTTGATCCCTCCATCTCTCTATCCCTTCATCATTTCATTTCTCCATCCCTCCTTTTCTCCATCCCTCCATTTCTCCATTTCTCCATGCTATCAGTTGCCAGCCAACTTCCCAACGCCTTGGAGTGCTGCTCTGTGGCTGAAAGCCAAAAGAACCCCATGTCTCCAAGTTTTTCAAAGGAAAAGCAAAGTTTCTATCAGGTTTTGGCTTTCACTCCCTATACCCTTAAAATCAGAGAAAAAACAGGCACAATACTCACATGCAGCTGAGGGTTAGAGAGAGGTAGAGAGAGAGAGTAAGAGAGGTAGAGAGAGAGCGAGAGAGAGAGAGAGAGAGAGAGAGAGAGAGAGAGAGAGAGAGAGAGAGAGAGATTGTCAGAGGCTGAAAGGCTCAGCAGGCTACTCTTATTGTGGAGATGACAGGAGAGCAGAGGAGAGGCAGGGTGAGGCAGGAGGAGGCAGGGTGAGGCAGGAGGAGGCAGGGGGAGGCAGCGGATCGAAGGAGGTATTAGTACAGTTGTGAAGGGCGTTAAGTGTGTTTGGGATGATGCTGAACCCTACAGAACCTGGCTGGACCATCTCCAGCTTCGCTAGGCTGTGTCTGGGGAAACGCCTGCACGCTGCGGAGAAAACACTATTTTCTGCTACAGTAAAGAAAGACCTCTGGCTCACTAGACAAGACAGTTGGGGTGACGTAGAGTATCAGTGGGCATGGACTGGGATGGGAACTAACCACCTACAGCACGTTGAGTTCACTTAGCCTGATCACACATCTGTTTGTGCTCTCGCCAACTCCATCGATTGTCAAGCTAAACATGGCATGAGAGGGAGTTGTGACAGGGAGCTATGATAGGGAGCTGTGATAGGGAGTTGTGACAGGGAGCTATGATAGGGAGCTGTGATAGGGAGTTGTGACAGGGAGCTATGATAGGGAGTTGTGACAGGGAGCTGTGACAGGGAGCTATGATAGGGAAGCTATGATAGGGAGCTGTGATAGGGCAGCAGTGATAGGGAGTTGTGACAGGGCGCTGTGATAGGGAGTTGTGACAGGAGCTATGATAGGGAGCTATGATAGGGAGTTGTGATAGGGAGTTGTGACAGGGAGCTATGATAGGGAGCTATGATAGGGAGCTGTGATAAGGAGTTGTGACAGGGAGCTGTGATAGGGAGCTGTGATAGGGAGTTGTGACAGGGAGCTATGATAGGAGCTGTGACAGGGAGTTGTGACAGGGAGTTGTGACAGGAGCTGTGATAGGGAGCTGTGATAGGGAGCTGTGACAGGGAGTTGGCATGATAACACAAACAGACTGGCACTAAATGTCCCCCTCTCTTACACTATAAACACTTTGAGCGTCCATTGGAATGTAAAAGCTCTATATAAGATCAATCAATATTTATCCAATATGACGATGGCTGTTATGAAAACTATTGTTACAGGACTAAACCTAATGTCCTGTCCTGTACCTCTGTTCTGAAACACGTTCTCTGACTGCGTCCCAGATGGCACACTATTCCCTATAAAGTTAGTGCACTACTGTATAGGGTTCTGGTCTAAAGTAGTGCACTGTATAGGGAATGGTCTAAAGTAGTGCATGTATAGGGAATGGTCTAAAGTAGTGCACTATAGGGAATGGTCTAAGTAGTGCACTGTATAGGGAATGGTCTAAAGTAGTGCACTATATAGGGAATGGTCTAAAGTCGTGCACTCTATAGGGAATTGGGCTCTGGACTAAAGTAGTGCACTATATAGAGAATAGGGTCCTGGTCTAAAGTAGTGCACATAATAGGGAACGGTCTAAGTAGTGCACTATATAGGGAATAGGGCTCTGGTCTAAAGTAGTGCACTATATAGGGAATAGGGCTCTGGTCTAAAGTAGTGCACTATATAGGGAATGGGCCTCTGGTCTAAAGTAGTGCACTATATAGGGAATAGGGCCTTGGTCTAAAGTAGTGCACTATATAGGGAATAGGGCTCTGGTCTAAAGTAGTGCACTACATAGGGAATAGGGCTCTGGTCTAAAGTAGTGCACTATATAGGGAATAGGGCTATGGTCTGTTAAAGTAGTACACTATATAGGGAATAGGGCTCCATTCGCGACGAATCCTCTGTTTGTCGTCACGGTCGATCCAATCATGTGTAATTAGCATTGATTTATAAATCACTGAAGTCATGTCCTTTAACAACGACCCCCCAGCGCCAGCTGCCCCGGTGCAGTGCTCGGCTGAACCTACGGTACAAGTCACCAAGTCACTTATCTCCCAGGCTGGATGTGAGGCGTGTGGCTGAACCTACTGTACAAGTCACCAAGTCACTTATCTACCAGGCTGGATGTGAGGCGTGTGGCCTGACTACGGTACAAGTCACCAAGTCACTTATCTACCAGGCTGATGTGAGGCGTGTGGCCTGAACCTACTGTACAAGTCACCAAGTCACTTATCTACCAGGCGGGATGTGAGGCGTGTGGCTGAACCTACGGTACAAGTCACCAAGTCACTTATCTACCAGGCTGGATGTGAGGCGTGTGGCTGAAACCTACGGTACAAGTCACCAGTCACTTATCTACTACCAGGCTGGATGTGAGGCGTGTGGC
>NW_022263133.1:0-79297 GCF_002021735.2 Oncorhynchus kisutch
TCCTAAGAAGTCACATGGTGCGTTATTTACATACACACAAATCAAGTACACGTTTATTTGTCACATGCACAGGATACAGCAGGTGTAAACAGTAGGTTGAAATGCTTACTTGGAAACGATGCAGTTTTCATTATTAAAAGCAAAGAAATAGATGTGTAAAATCCAGACTAGATTCTTGAAAAGAGCCCTGAATCAATACTAAGTCAGATTAACTAAAATAACACTACAGACAAGACCAGTACCACTGCCAATATCACTGTGTAGGAGTAAGGCTTAATTCTAGAGTTGATTCTGATCTTCAATATCAGTGTTTTTTAAAAGAATACTACACACACACACACACACACACACACACACACACACACACACACACACACACACACACACACACACACACACACAAACACACACACACACACACACACACACACACTGACACACAAAGAAAATAGATTTGACTCAACATGTTAGTGATTTGGGGATCCTTGGAACTCTAAAGGAAGGATGTGGTTGTCAGAATGTCAAATCTTATGCTTGTCTCTCTATCTACTGGCAACATGTCTATAAACATGCGGGTCTAGCATGCCAGTCACCTGCTGTCTGCCAATCAAAGGATTGGGGATTCTTGAAACTCTTAAACCTTTGAAATTACAATATTTGTGATCATTGTTGAGTGATTCCCTGCAGCATACAATTCCAAATACGTGATCAGAAACAGTAGCAACAAACAGTATGCTGCAACAAACATGTCTAAACAGCGTTGCTGTCTGAAAAGCATCTAAAATACATTTTGTACTGATGGAAAATAAAGGTCTTCACAACATTATTTCTCATTTTCACCTTTTATTGTAAAAGATAAATGCAAACTTCATCATCCAAGCATCACACGGAACACATCCACAGCCAAACTCATTCCATAAACAAGTCTAAATAATCAGTTGTGCTGACAAAAAAATAAACTTAAAAAACGTACACTTGTTTACAATATACCATATCTCTAGTGAGCACAAGGGAGAATGACGCAAACACACACACACACACAAAATCACACATGTTCACACAATCACCATTCCCTTAGCTGCTAGTTTTTATTATTTTTATCCAGTCCCTTTTACCTGTGATTACATGTACATGTCTAACTCAACCTTCACCAGTATCCCTACACAGGCCTTACTCCTAAACAGAGGCAGTTACAAAAGAAATATTGCAACGTTTGCTGTCATGCAAATAGCCAATCAAAGCATCAGGCAGGTCCTGATTCTTACAGAAGCTGGGTATCTACAGTCATGGCCAAAAGTTTTGAGAATAACACAAATATTCATTTCCACAAAGTTTGCTGCTTCAGTGTCTTTAGATATTTTTGTCAGATGTTACTATGGAATGCTGAAGTATATTTACAAGCATTTTATTAGTGTCAAAGGCTTTAATTGACAATTACATGAAGTTGTAGCAGGAGACTAGTTCCAGCATCAAGGTCAGAAGGATGATCTGTACGGTACAGGAGGCTCTCCTCTTCATCAGGTTCCCTCCCTCCTCTTGTTCACCCTTTCTATACATCCCTCTATTCCCTGGACCGGGCGTCCTCAGAATGAAGACACTACAGAACATATTTATGAACAGAACCGCGGCGAACATACCAGCGTTGAATTTCGTACCGCCTCCTGTATCAGCCAATGACACCAGGAGGCCAGGAGGCAGTTGAACACCTCTGATTCCAGGTAGACAGACAGGTGGGACACACCCAGCACCTGGAGTCATAATATTCAAAACTCCCGTGTGATTGAACCTCATGGGATCGGGAAAAGATGAGTTTGGTTTATTCATTGCTGCAAGTCCTCTGTTACTTTAGTCTCTGAAGATTAGGAAGAGCTGCGGTCTCAGACGACAAAGAGGGTGAGATAATTAGTGGATCTGAAGAAGTGTAACATAGTGTAAAACAAGTTTTATCATCACAGGATTTAAGACTGAAACACACACACACAGACAATGTGTTTTTTACAAAATGATTGAAGTTACTGTGGTTTTTCAAAACAAGAAAAAAACGTATGTTATCCACCTGCTGTTATCTACCTGGTGTGGCTTGTTCTTATCGGGGAAGAATGAGCGTCTGTACTTCTGTCCAGGGATTAGGATTTAGAACCTACAGTATGCTATGAAGAGTTCTCAAAACAAGATCACACTCATCTAGACTAGCCTTTATTTGACTAATGTATTGGCTTTTGAATTGACGTGCCTCTGCAATTCAAATAGCTGATGTTTATATCAGAGGGGTCCAACAAAATGTCCAGTGTTTATGGAGCCTAACGGCTTTCTAGGAATGAGCACAGTCTGGCTTAGAATATTGCCTAACAATGACAGCCAAGTCTCATGAACAGTCAGTCCCCATTCATTTGAATAACATTACGTAATCTTAGTGACAGACAAGGACCCTAAATTAAATATACAATATAATATGAAGAAGACAACACATTACTTATTGCTGATGTTAAATTAATCGGCCTAATCGCCTATCTAGCAACCTCATCCTAAAACAAATTGTATTATAAATAAAACTAAACAAAATCCACCATAAATTATGAACAAGTGATGCAGCTTTAGTTAAAGGGGTGAATGCTATATCCATTGTTGGACTATTAAATTATAACCAGTGATTCTCGAAGAAAATATCTTATAAATGCCTCATGAGCTTAGTTTAACTGTCATACCCCATCCGAGCCCCACACTAATAGCTTGTTTCAAAAACGTTCATGTGAAAAACTACTGTATAGCCTCAAAACATAATGTTGATATTATGGATGTTCCACTTTCTTTGTGTTTGAATTGCAGATTGCCCCTTTAACAACAAGTCCAATGCTAGTGTGCTGCATCTCACAAAATGATATACAATTATTCAAATAAAACATTTTTTTAAATCTTCTACTCTTTGCCGTGTCCAAGTACAGTATGTTTAAACTACAGTTGCAAGCACTAAGAAGTTAGACTGCGCTGCGCTTTGGCAAAACTATTTTAATGAAATGCGTACTTAGCACAACACTCTATCATCTCCTAGTGATAGTTTGTCACATAAACCTGTACTTTTACACATAAACATGTACTGACCACAACTGTCAGTCTAAAGTGTCTCTGGCCCTCTTCGGCATGGCAGCCTTCCCTCTCTGTAGAGGTGCATCAGGTGTGAGAACAAGACACTGAAGATGTTGACAATGAGCAACAAGGGAAGACATTGCATTTGTAGTCAAGACTGGATGACACAGTTGTGTAACCAATGACAACTGGGATGAAGCTCGCCAAGATAATCAATATGTTTGTTAAGATGATCCAAAAAGCTCTCATCATATGTGGGTCTGTCGTCCCCTGTCTCTTCTCTCCCCCTTTGCTCCCCTCTACCTCTCCCGGACCAGGCTGTTTCAGCACACGCAGGATGAAGAAGCAGCAGAGAGAAATTAAGCCCACCACAAGGCAATACACACTGATAAGCACGTGACCATCGGTTTCTTCATAACCCATTTAAGTAATACAAGAACATGTGTAAATGAGCGACCTCATCCAGACCACGGTTGAACACACCACCCTGTACCTCCGGAGTCTGTACTTGAGGAAAGATACAGGTTGGGCCACCGCCAGGTATCTCTCCACACAGATGCAGCTCTGGATCAGGGGCCTGCAGGTCCAGGAGACGATATAGAGGAAATAAACGGCACGCTTTAACGTGACGTTCTGTACGAGGTAGCTGATCACCTCAAGGAGACTCTGGACACAGAATACCAGCTCCACTGCAAACAGGTTAATAGGGAAGACCTGGGTGGGTTTGAGACCTCCAGAGAGACTTCCAGTCAGAGAGAGCCAGAGGCACCAGACCAGAGTTGGTTTCCCCAGGAGGAAGCACAGAACCTGGGCAGCACCAGACAGCACTATCCCAATATAGCCATGGGTAAAGCAAAACCCCCAGCAGATGTTGGTGTGGTATCCTGAAGAGACATTCATTCCTGGGGAACAATATCTGAGCCCAATGAGGTATGAGACAGGGGAGATGAATTACTTTATGTTTAAATATATTGTTGGTAAAATACTGATGCAATAAACTGAAGCAAAAATAAATATCTACAATATCAATTGTTATGTTAGTCAAGATATTGTGCATTGTCTCAAAGTCTGAATGAAAATATGAGATGTTAAACTGTTAGCGGAAGATAACATTCTCAATTATAAAAAATGTACAATAACCTATCCTAGCAGTTTTTGTACCTTGGACCTTGATTTGCAATTTTGATAACTCTTTCCAAGAGAACTCTGAGACCAATCCAATGGTACAACAACTACATGTGTGAGTGATTTAAGCCAAAGCTCTCTGTACTGTGTTCTTCCCAACAAGTCACGTGTTATGTTATTTACATACGCACACACACCTATGGACATTGATAAATTGAGCAGCATTGTATGACCAGTTTAAAGTGAGTCATTATATTTGAATAGAAATCCCATCAAAACATAAAATCAACAAACAAAACAGACAAATTGCATATGCCAAATGCTTCACATTTACACACACACACACACACACACACACACACACACACACACACACACACACACACACACACACACACACACACACACACACACACACACACACACACACACACACACACACACACACACACGCACACACACACACACAGCTTCAAATTCAACCTGCTCAGGGATTTGCATTTTACTCTGAGTAGAAATAGAAGCATCGTTCATATCACTCAGCACCTGTATGTCCCAGGACTGACTCTTTCACCTTACATTATCAAATCATATGGGCTTCAGACATATAGTGTTAGTGATGTTTGGATTCAGTCATTTTATTAAAAAAATTGCAATTACAGAACACATTGGCTTGCGGAAGTATTTACCCCCTTGGCAAATGTTGTTGCCTTACAACCTGAAACTAAAATAAAAATTTGGGGGGTTAATACTTTGTAGCGCCACCTTTTGCAGCAATTACATCTGCAAGTCTCTTGGAGTATGTCTCTATAAGCTTGGCAAATATAGCCACTGGGAGTTTTGCCCAAGTTCCGCTTGTGTACAGCAATCTTTAAGTCATACCACAGATTTTTAATTGGATTGTGGTCTGGGCTTTTACTAGGCCATTCCAAGACATTTAAACGATTCCCCTTCAACCACTCAAGTGTTGCTTTAACAGTATGCTTAGGGTCATTGTCCTGCCAGAAGGTGAACCTCTGTCCCAGTCTCAAATCGCTTGAAGACAGAAGCAGGTTTCACTCAAGAATTTCTTTGTATTTAGTGCCATCCATCATTCTTTCAATTCTGACCAGTTTCAAAGTCCCGGCCGATGAAAAACATCCCCACAGCATAATGCTGATGGTGTTCTCGGGTGATGAGAGGTGTTGGGTTTGCGTCAGACCTAGCATTTTCCTTGATGGCCAGAAAATCTACATTTGACCAGAGTTCCTTCTTCTATATGTTTGGGAAGTCTTCCACATACCTTTTGGCAAACATTAAACATGTTTGCTTATTTTTTCTTCAAGCAATGGCTTTTTTCTGGCCACTCTTCCGTAAGGCCCAACTCTGTGGAATGTATGGCTTAAACTGGTCCTATGGACAGACCCGGAGGGCGGGGCGCAGGGCGATCCGGATGGAGGTGATGAAAATCTCTCAACATTGACGGATCCAAGATATCCCCCACCGGTACCCAGCACCTCTCCTCCGGACCTTACCCCTCCCAGTCCACGAGGTCTTGCAGGCCCCTCACCCGGCTTCTCGAGTCCAGAATAGCCCGTACTGTGTATGCCGGGGACCCCTCGATGTCTAGAGGGGGCCGAGGGATCTCGGGCACCTCACCATCTTGCAGGGGACCAGCTACCACCGGCCTGAGGAGAGACACATGAAACGAGGGGTTAATACGATAATAGGAAGGGAGTTGTAATCTACAACACACCTCGTTTATCCTCCTCAGGACCTTGAAGGGCTCCACACACTGCGGCCCCAGCTTCCAGCAGGGCAAGTGGAGCGGTAGGTTTTCGGGTCGAGAGCCAGACCCTGTCACCTGGTATGAACACGGGGGCTTCACTGCGGTGGTGGTCAGCGCTCCTCTTCTGCCGCCCACCTGCTTGCTTGAGGGATTCCTGGATGGCCCTCCAGGTCTCCTTGGAGCGCTGCACCCACTCCTCCACCGCAGGAGCTTTGGGCTGACTCTGATGCCACGGCGCCAGGACCGGCTAGTAGCCCAACATGCATTGGAATGGTGACGTTTATGGAGGAGTGGCGGAGTGAGTTCTTAGCTAACTCCGACCATGG
The DNA here is from genome assembly GCF_002021735.2 of Oncorhynchus kisutch. Lineage (NCBI taxonomy): Eukaryota > Metazoa > Chordata > Actinopteri > Salmoniformes > Salmonidae > Oncorhynchus > Oncorhynchus kisutch. Next base: position 6,304 of record NW_022263133.1, read on the forward strand.
TACGTACCTTGACCACTCCCCTGGTCGGTCCTGGCAATACAACCGCAGAAAACTACCCACCTCCTGGTTCACTCTCTCCACCTGCCCATTACTCTCGGGGTGATAACCAGAGGACAAGCTGACCGAGACCCCCAGAGGTTCCATAAACGCCCTCCACACTCGGGACGTGAACTGGGGACCCCGATCAGAGACGATGTCCTCAGGCACCCCGTAGTGCCGGAAGACATGGATGAATAGAGCCTCCTCAGTCTGTAGGGCCGTAGGGAGGTGAGACAGGTGAGACCATGGCCGTTGTGGAACGGGGAGGGGCTGTAACTTCCCTCTAGGAAGGTGCCTAGGGGCCTTACTCTAGGCGCACACCGAACAGGAAGAGACATAGAACCTAATGTCCATAGCCAAGGTGGGTCACCAGCACTTCCCCCTAAGACTCCGCACTGTCCACGCCACACCAGGATGACCTGAAGAAGGTAGTGTGTGAGCCCACCGAATCAATTGATCACGAACACCAAGCGGAACATAGTTACGACCTGTAGGACATTGTGGAGGTGCAGGTTCCAACCGTAATGCCCGCTCAATGTCCGTGTCCACCTCCATACCACCGGTGCCACCAGCCTAGAGGCTGGGAGTGTGGGAGTAAGATCGATGGACCAATCCTCCGTGTCATATAGAGGCGACAGCACGACGGCCTTAGTGTTCAGGGAGCCTGGTCTATATGAGATGGTAAACCTAATTTGGGTGAAGAACATGGCCCTCCTTGCCTGACGCGGATTCAGTCTCCTAGCTGCCCGGATATACTCCAGATTCCGGTGGTCAGTCCAGATGAGAAAAGGGTGCTTAGTCCACTCAAGCCAGTGTCTCCACACCTTCAGAGCCTTTACCACAGCTAACAACTCCCGGTCCCCCACATCATATTTACACTCGGCCAGACCAAGTGTCTTCGAAAAGAAAGAGCGGGGGAGGAGTTTCAGTGGTGTACCCGAAAGCTGTGATAGCACGGCACCCAACCCAGCCTCGGACGCTTCCACCTCCACTATGAATGCTAAAGAAGGGTCAGGCACTGGGAGAACGCCAGGAAAATGCAGGGGGTCAGTAGTGAACGTAAGGGGTCAGGCGCTGGGAGAACGCCAGGAGAATGCAGGGGGTCAGTGGTGAACGTAGGGGGTCAGGCACTGGGAGAACACCAGGAGAATGCAGGGGGTCAGTGGTTAACGTAGGGGGTCAGGCACTGGGAAAACGCCAGGAGAATGCAGGGGGTCAGGCACTGGGAGAACACCAGGAGAATGCAGGGGGTCAGTAGTGAAGGTAGGGGGTCAGGCGCTGGGAGAACGCCAGGAGAATGCAGGGGGTCAGGCACTGGGAGAACACCAGGAGAATGCAGGGGGTCAGTAGTGAACGTAAGGGGTCAGGCGCTGGGAGAACGCCAGGAGAATGCAGGGGGTCAGTGGTGAACGTAGGGGGTCAGGCACTAGGAGAACACCAGGAGAATGCAGGGGGTCAGTGGTGAACGTAGGGGGTCAGGGACGTCAAGTTATAACATTACATTTTTCCTTTGTTCTCTCTCTTTTCTTGTCCCAACAGTTACTTGTTGCTGTTTCTATAGTTTTTGCGTGGGCTAAGGCCAGACAGCAACCCGTGAGAGTTCGGGTTCAATAAAAAAAAAATATATGAGAACTGAGGACATTCTCTCATTTATGATTTCTCAACATTACCACAACTGAAAGACAAGCTCCTACTTACTAGCCTACATAAAATTACTTTACTACTGAATTATAACATAGTACCATACTATTAAAACAAACGACATATTTTAGAACATGATAAATACATTTAATACAAAAATATTAAACCTGTAAAAAATATATAATGAAGACATCACATATGGTTTACCTGTAAGTACAAATGTGTATGTCTGAAGCCGATATGATTTGATAATGTAAGGTGAAAGAGTCAGCCCTTTGCAAGTGGCTGGGTTAACCTGTGGGTGGGACAGAGAGGTGCTGAGTGACATTAGTAATGATGGTGTCATTCCTGCTCAGGCCAAAATGCATATCCCTGAGCAGGTTGAAATTCCATCTGTGTTTGTGTGTGTGTGTGTGTTTGTGTGTTTGTGTGTGTGTGTGTGTGTGCATTGTGTTAATCTGCTTTGTTCATCATATGTTTTGATAGGATTTCCAGTCAAATAAAATGACCTGCTGTCAACTAATCATACAATGGTGCTCAATACATCAACGCCCATCAATGTGTTTGTGTAAATAACACAACACGTGACTTGTTAGAAAGAACACAGGACAGAGAGCTTTGGCTAAAGTCACTCATACATGTAGGAGTTGTACCATCGGGTTGGTCTCAGAGTTCTCCTTGAGAGAGAGGTACAAATATCACAAAGCAACGTCTGAGTTACCAAAGCAACTAAGGTAGGTTATTTTACATTTTAATATCATTGAGTAAATGATCATTGGCTAACCGTTTTAAACCGCATGTTTTATTTCAGTCTTTCTAAGATAATGCACAAAATATATGAAAGTATTTGTATGTATGTTGCATTATTATTTTCAGTGTATTAAAACATAGTAATGAATCCTGTAATCTCCCCTCTCTCATCTCAGTGGGTTCAGATCATTTACACAAGGATGAATGACTCTTCAGGAAACCACACTTACCTTGACAATTGGGATCTTTGCTTTGACCAGGACTATGTTGTGCCAGTCGTCTACGTTGCTGCCCAGGTCCTGTGCTTCCTCATGGGGACACCAGCTCTGGTCTGGTGCCTCTGGGTCTCTATGAGTGTATGTTCCTCTGGGGGTCTCAAACCCACCCAGGTCTTCCCTATTAACCTGTTTGCAGTTGAGCTGGTGTTCTGTTTCCAGGGTCTCCTTGAGGTGGTCAGCTACCTATTCAGCCAGAACATCATGTTAGAGCAGGCAAAATATATCCTTTATTACCTCTCCTGGACCTGCAGGCCCCTGCTCCAGAGCTGCATCTGTGTGGAGAGATACCTGGCGGTGGCACAACCTGTGGCTTTCCTCAAGTACAGGCTCCGGAGGTACAGGGTGGTGTGTTCAACCACGGTCTGGGTGTTGTCTCTCACTTACGCATGTTCTTCTATCCATTTAATTGGTTACGAAAAAAACACATCTTATGTGATCATTAGTGTCTATTGCCTTGGGATGTCCGTAATTTCTCTCTGCTGCTTCTTCATCCTGCGTGTGCTGAAGCAGCCTGGTCCAGGAGAGGTAGAGGGGGGCAGAGGGGGAGAGAAGAAACAGGGGAAGACAGACCCACATAAGATGAAAGCTTTAAGGATCGTCTTATCCAACCTGGTGATTATCTTGACAAGTTCCATCTCAGTGGTTGTTGGTTTGGCCACCCTGTCACCCAGTCTTGATGTTATCTGCAATGTATTCCCCATGTTCCTGATTGTTAACATTTTCAGTGTCATAGTCTCACCCCTGCTGCACCTCTACAGAGAGGGAAGACTGTCATGCCGAATATCCCGTTTTCTGTGACAATATAGTGTTGTGTAAAATACACTATGAATTAAAATTGTTCTCAGTACCTGCAACTGTAGTTTAAATATATGTAGACAAGGCAAATGTGTAGAAGAATGTGTATTTCTTATATTTGGTGAATAGTTTTGATTGTTTTAATTTGGTGGCATGTAGCAATACTATTTTGTGATATACTGCACTTTAGCGATATAGTTGTTGTTAACTACAGCTTCTTTAGCATTATAGTGAATATCGGTTTATTTTGTAAATTAAAAAATGTATATTAGGACGGGCTGGAGAGATAGATAGCTAGATTGGTCTATTCATATACAGTGCCTTGCGAAAGTATTCGGCCCCCTTGAACTTTGCGACCTTTTGCCACATTTCAGGCTTCAAACATAAAGAAATAAAACTGTATTTTTTTGTGAAGAATCAACAACAAGTGGGACACAATCATGAAGTGGAACGACATTTATTGGATATTTCTTTTTTAACAAATCAAAAACTGAAAAATTGGGCGTACAAAATTATTCAGCCCCTTTACTTTCAGTGCACTAAACTCTCTCCAGAAGTCCATTGAGGATCTCTGAATGATCCAATGTTGACCTAAATGACTAATGTTGATAAATACAATCCACCTGTGTGTAATCAAGTCTCCGTATAAATGCACCTGCACTGTGATAGTCTCAGAGGTGTGCGACTGTGATGTCGCAAAGTTCAAGGGGGCCGAATACTTTCGCAAGGCACTGTAGCATTAGCATTTTATAATGGATAGCCTTTTTCTTCATGTTAACTTGTCATTTAAATTCTGTCTCATGTCTGTCACTTAGGTCAGGGTTTCCCAAACTCAGTCCTTGGCACATTTCGTTTTTTTGCGTCTGCACTACAAAGCTGATTCAATAACCAACTCATCATCAAGCTTTGATTATTGGAATCAGCGGTGTAGTGCTAGGGCAAAAACTAATCGTGCACCCAGGACCAAGTTTGGGAATCCCTGACTTGGTAGAGGATTAGGCCTATTCATTTAGCATTAGAATTAAGTAATGGAATGTCTTCATTTTATGTTCTACTTTAAATTTAGGGACCATGTCTGTCACTAAGATTACATAATGATATTCAAATGTATGGGGACTGACTGTGCATGAGAATTGGTTAATTGCGTCATGGTTACGCAACATTCTAGCCCAGACAGTGCACACTCCTAGAAAGCATTAGGCTCCATATACACTAGATAAAACATGGACCCACCTGAATGGCAAATGCACATTATTTAAAATGTCAATATATCAGTCAGATATAGGCTAGTCTAGGTGAGTGTAATCTTGTGATGGGAACTCTTCAAATCATACTGTAGGTGCCAAATCCTAACCCCTGGACAGAGGTATAGACACTCATTCTTCCCAGAGAAGAACAAACTGCAGATTAGACAGTGGAAACTCTTGTTTTGAAAAGCCACCGGAACTTGAATCAATTTGAGGCGGCCCTTTGGTCCAGGTGAACGAAGAGCTCTTCACCATCTGTTGTTACAGAGCTGCATCTGTGTGGAGCGCTAACTGGCCGTGGTCCACCCTATGGCATGTGTGATCATGGCATGGTTGCTGACACTTTAAATCAAACCAAATCAAATCAAATGTATTTGTCACATACACATGGTTAGCAGATGTTAATGCGAGTGTAGCGAAATGCTTGTGCTTCTAGTTCCGACAATGCAGTAATAACCAACGAGTAATCTAACCTAACAATTCCACAACTACTACCTTATACACATAAGTGTAAAGGGATAAAGAATATGTACATAAAGATATATGAATGAGTGATGGTACAGAGCGGCATAGACAAGATACAGTAGAAAGTATTGAGTACAGTATATACATATGAGATGAGTAAAGTGGTATAGTTTAAAGTGGCTAGTGATACATGTATTACATAAAGATGCAGTAGATGATAGAGTACAGTATATACGTATACATATGAGATGAATAATGTAGCGTATGTAAACATTATATTAAGTGCCATTGTTTAATGTGGCTAGTGATATATTTTCCATCAATTTCCATCATTTCCCATTATTAAAGTGGCTGGAGTTGAGTCAGTGTGTTGGCAGCAGCCAATCAATATTAGTGGTGGCTGTTTAACAGTCTGATGGCCTTGAGATAGAAGCTGTTTTTCAGTCTCTCGGTCCCAGCTTTGATGCACCTGTACTGACCTCGCCTTCTGGATGATAGCGGGGTGAACAGGCAGTGGCTCAGGTGGTTGTTGTCCTTGATGATCTTTATGGCCTCCCTGTGACATCGGGTAGTGTAGGTGTCCTGGAGGGCAGGTAGTTTGCCCCTGGTGATGCGTTGTGCAGACCTCACTACCCTCTGGAGAGCCTTACAGTTGTGGGCGGAGCAGTTGCTGTACCAGGCGGTGATACAGCCCGACAGGATGCTCTCGATTGTGCATCTGTAGAAGTTTGTGAGTGTTTTTGGTGACCTCCTTGTGTTACCTCAGGAGCCATCTGATTCAATTCCGGTGTCGTCGCAGAGGTTCTGTTCATCAACGTGTTCTGCAATGTCTTCATACTGAGGGTTCTGAGCAGATCCGGTCCAGGGAATGGAGGGAAGAAGAGAAAGAGTGAAAATAGGAGAGAGGGAACCTGTTGAAAACCAGAGCATCCCATCCCGTCCAGATTATCCTGTTGACATTGATGCTGAACTAGACTCCTACAATCATTGGGGCATTCCTTCAGGATCATAATTCTTTGAGATCATTCTCCTTCACTGTGTTAGGTTGCTTACTCAGTCCCTCCTCTACCTACACTGGGCTGGCAAACTGCGATGCATCTGGGTTTAAAGAGAAAGATAACTCCACTGTAGGGAAATTAATGTTTTGAAATGCTAAGGTTGTCATTCTGTTCCCTTCCTTTTAATCATATTGTTGGGGTAAAGGGGTTGATTGGTGTGTGTGTGAAATTCCCATGTTATTTGTTGTTATTAGCTGTTAATCCATGTCAGGGATGGGCAACTTTGATGGGGGTGGGGGGCCATAAAAAATCTGAACTCATGCAGTCAGAGCCGGCCCTAGCCTTTTGGGGGCCCCTCCATCTAGTGAGTAAAACATTTTACCACCCTCCCTCTTGACGTCACAGTAAAAAAAAGTTAATTTCCTGCAATTCTACAAATTTTGCCTTTGGTTGAAGAGAACATTTTGCCGTTTTAAATTCTACTTGTGTGTTCTACTACTCTAACCTTAAGTTGAGACCCCAAGATACATTTTGAGATTTTGCTATCCCCTCATGCGGACAATTACAACCTATTCCTGACTGTTTTGCATGATTTGACTAAATGTATACCCATACTTTTACTTTGAAAAATCAAGCAGTCACTTTTCGACTATTGAGTTGTCACGACTTCCGCCGAAGTTGGCTCCCCTGCCTGTTCGGGTGGTGCTCGGCGGTCGTCGTCACCGTCCTACTAGCCGCCACCGATCCATTTTTCGTTTGTCTGTTTGTTTTGTCTTCATAGTTTCACCTATGTTTCTGTTGTGTGGTTTAATGAGCTTCCCTATTTTTAGTAGGTGGACCCGCCCTTGTTTTGTGTGGGATTGTCTTTATGTTACGTGTGTGCGTTTTAGGTAGAGGTGTATTTATTTTCTTAACTTGGCACCCTGTGTTTTTTCGGTTGTATGTCACGTTGTATGAACGCGCCCTGTATTGTTGGGCTTATCATTTTGTGTGTCGAAGTAAAGAGCATTTTTCCCTAGTGGAACTCTCTGCGTCTGATTCCTTCACCCACCTAGTCCCGCGTGACATGAGTTGTGTTCTATATTTCAATGTATTGCTGTATGTTTTTAAAGACGTGTGGAATGTCGTGGTAATTTCCTGTATTACTAAGTGAAAGGAGAGTTTACAAACCACACACAAGTCAGAGTTATACTTTAAAATCCATATTTTAATAATATGAGCTTCACCAATAGCCTTTTGACTCTCAGATCAATTTACTGTCTATAAATGAATTCTGAGAGTGCTTACAAAACAATTCTTAATATCATTTTTAGCCATGACACACCCATCTCAACTCACATGACGAAACACAGATCTCAGGAACAGTTCACAAATAACCTTTTACTTGAAAGTGGAGTATCCCATAGCTAGATAGCATTAGCTATAAATTATCATTCAGTTTGCTCTCTTAGACGAGGTTCTACTTCTCGTTCTGGTACAACATAGTACCAAAACATTACCTCATACAAAGGCATATATCAATTGTCAACTCTAGATAATCCCATCTCAAATACAACCCCACCTGGACAAGCTCACGGAGAGGAGAGTGAGCCTCTAGGTCAAGATAAGGGCAACATCAGAGGGGACATACAATGGTTCCAGACACTGCCATACTCTTCCCCCCAAATGGGAAAAGTAGGGAGTGACTAGCACACAGACATTGTGGAGCCCTTCTCATGGTTTAACAGATAGTCTCAACAATGAAGACAATCCTTACCTCTCCCCTCTCTGGGCCCCAAGTGACTTTCCCCACATAAGCATATTTATGAAAATTGATAAAACATTTGATTTATCAATGTTACCTAACTAATTCTGATTCTGCTACGACATTCCCTTCTCAAGGGACTTGTCCCTTCCGGTGAATCAGAACAGTAATTACATACTCAATATTTAAAATCAAATAAAAAATCTAATCCCTTCAAAGTTAAATACTTAGCTTATATGTAAGCTTTCTCCCTTCTGAAACTAAATCTACAACCTTTATTCTACAAGACAAACTTGCACAGGTTTAATCACACAGAATAATCCATTGTTGAGAAAAATATAAACATAACATTGAAATGCTCCCTAAGTTACAGGAGAACCAGTGTCTAAACACAGGCCTCATCACAACATATAGGACAGGCATCCCTCTAAGTCCTTATGATCAGAGATGTAGGAATAAAAAAATAGGTCAGGGAAATCATTCATATTCCAAATCATAATTAAAAACACAGCTAATTATCCAATTATCCCAAAATTTAGAATGCCATTGCTCAGAGATTCAAATTGGTCTTATCACTCAAAGTAAAAAATTGTTTTTTTAACACACATCAATATTGGCAGAATTTAAATTCATATTAACATTCAGTATAATTATCCTATATATTTCTACTATTAACTTGTTCTGGTATAGGGGTAGCTTGCGTCCCCCTTGGCCAAAAGCCAGGGAAAATGCCGCTTGGCAAATCCAACTAAACTACTGAAAGAGCTGCTTCCTGTGCTTGGCCCTCCTATGTTGAACATAATAAACGGCTCTCTATCCACTGGATGTGTACCAAACTCACTAAAAGTGGCAGTAATAAAGCCTCTCTTGAAAAAGCCAAACCTTGACCCAGAAAATATAAAAAACTATCGGCCTATATCGAATCTTCCATTCCTCTCAAAAATTTTAGAGAAGGCTGTTGCGCAGCAACTCACTGCCTTCCTGAAGACAAACAATGTATACGAAATGCTTCAGTCTGGTTTTAGACCCCATCATAGCACTGAGACGGCACTTGTGAAGGTGGTAAATGACATTTTAATGGCATCGGACCGAGGCTCTGCATCTGTCCTCGTGCTCCTAGACCTTAGTGCTGCTTTTGATACCATCGATCACCACATTCTTTTGGAGAGATTGGAAACCCAAATTGGTCTACACGGACATGTTCTGGCCTGGTTTAGATCTTATCTGTCGGAAAGATATCAGTTTGTCTCTGTGAATGGTTTGTCCTCTGACAAATCAACTGTAAATTTCGGTGTTCCTCAAGGTTCCGTCTTAGGACCACTGTTGTTTTCACTATATATTTTACCTCTTGGGGATGTTATTCGAAAACATAATGTAAACTTTCACTGCTATGCGGATGACACACAGCTGTACATTTCAATGAAACATGGTGAAGCCCCAAAATTGCCCTCGCTAGAAGCATGTGTTTCAGACATAAGGAAGTGGATGGCTGCAAACTTTCTACTATTAAACTCGGACAAAACAGAGACGCTTGTTCTAGGTCCCAAGAAACAAAGAGATCTTCTGTTGAATCTGACAATTAATCTTAATGGTTGTACAGTCGTCTCAAATAAAACTGTGAAGGACCTCGGCGTTACTCTGGACCCTGATCTCTCTTTTGAAGAACATATCAAGACCATTTCGAGGACAGCTTTTTTCCATCTACGTAACATTGCAAAAATCAGAAACTTTCTGTCCAAAAATGATGCAGAAAAATTAATCCATGCTTTTGTCACTTCTAGGTTAGACTACTGCAATGCTCTATTTTCCGGCTACCCGGATAAAGCACTAAATAAACTTCAGTTAGTGCTAAATACGGCTGCTAGAATCCTGAATAGAACCAAAAAATTTGATCATATTACTCCAGTGCTAGCCTCTCTACACTGGCTTCCTGTCAAAGCAAGGGCTGATTTCAAGGTTTTACTGCTAACCTACAAAGCATTACATGGGCTTGCTCCTACCTATCTCTCTGATTTGGTCCTGCCGTACATACCTACACGTACGCTACGGTCACAAGACGCAGGCCTCCTAATTGTCCCTAGAATTTCTAAGCAAACAGCTGGAGGCAGGGCTTTCTCCTATAGAGCTCCATTTTTATGGAACGGTCTGCCTACCCATGTCAGAGACGCAAACTCGGTCTCAACCTTTAAGTCTTTACTGAAGACTCATCTTTTCAGTGGGTCATATGAATGAGTGTAGTCTGGCCCAGGAGTGGGAAGGTGAACGGAAAGGCTCTGGAGCAACGAACCGCCCTTGCTGTCTCTGCCTGGCCGGTTCCCCTCTTTCCACTGGGATTCTCTGCCTCTAACCCTATTACAGGGGCTGAGTCACTGGCTTGCTGGGGCTCTCTCATGCCGTCCCTGGAGGGGGTGCGTCACCTGAGTGGGTTGATTCACTGTTGTGGTCATCCTGTCTGGGTTGGTGCCCCCCCCTTGGGTTGTGCCGTGGCGGAGATCTTTGTGGGCTATACTCAGCCTTGTCTCAGGATGGTAAGTTGGTGGTTGAAGATATCCCTCTAGTGGTGTGGGGGCTGTGCTTTGGCAAAGTGGGTGGGGTTATATCCTTCCTGTTTGGCCCTGTCCGGGGGTGTCCTCGGATGGGGCCACAGTGTCTCCTGACCCCTCCTGTCTCAGCCTCCAGTATTTATGCTGCAGTAGTTTATGTGTCGGGGGGCTGGGGTCAGTTTGTTATATCTGGAGTACTTCTCCTGTCCTATTCGGTGTCCTGTGTGAATCTAAGTGTGCGTTCTCTAATTCTCTCCTTCTCTCTTTCTTTCTCTCTCTCGGAGGACCTGAGCCCTAGGACCATGCCCCAGGACTACCTGACATGATGACTCCTTGCTGTCCCCAGTCCACCTGGCCATGCTGCTGCTCCAGTTTCAACTTCCACCTGACTGTGCTGCTGCTCCAGTTTCAACTGTTCTGCCTTATTATTATTCGACCATGCTGGTCATTTATGAACATTTGAACATCTTGGCCATGTTCTGTTATAATCTCCACCCGGCACAGCCAGAAGAGGACTGGCCACCCCACATAGCCTGGTTCCTCTCTAGGTTTCTTCCTAGGTATTGGCCTTTCTAGGGAGTTTTTCCTAGCCACCGTGCTTCTACACCTGCATTGCTTGCTGTTTGGGGTTTTAGGCTGGGTTTCTGTACAGCACTTTGAGATATCAGCTGATGTACGAAGGGCTATATAAATAAATTTGATTTGATTTGATTTGATTTGATTAATCGCACGATGATAATTAGTTTGATGGAAACCTTAGGCTTTGTACGACATTATGAATTACGTCTAGAATCCCTCTTAATTCGCTCTAACTTTATGGAAAACAGTTTATTCAATAAATCCCTCAACTCCTCTCATACTGGGAATAAAAAATAAAACATTTTCAGACCTTAAGGGCAGTTTTATTTCAAATGTTTTACCCAGAGCATTTCAATTGTTGTGAAAAAGGCTTCAGGAAAGAAGCAAAGAAAGGTCTGCGTTACCAAAACAACTAAGTCTGCATTACCAAAACAACTAAGTCTGCGTTTACCAAAACAACTAAGGTAGGTTATTTTCCATTTTAACATAATTGAAAATATTATCTTCAGCTGAACATTTTGCATGTTTTCTTCGTGTTTTCAGTCAGACTTTCTGAGACAATGCACATTGTTTTGGCTGAAAAAACAGTAGACCTACATGTATCTAAGTATTTGTTATGTATGTTGACATCAGCATTTTGCATCAGTATACTGCATCAGTACATTGCCAACAATATATTAAAACATAAAATCATACATCTTGTAATCTCCCCTCTCTCATATCTCAGTTGGCTTAGATATTGTTCAAGAAGAATGAATGCCTCTTCAGGAAACAACACACAGCTCAGCTGGTATGTTTGCATTGACCAGGGCTATGCTGTGCAAATGCTGTTCGGTGCTGCCCAGGCCCTGTGCTTCCTCCTGGGGACGCCAGCCTTGGTCTGGTGCCTCTGGCTCTCTCTGAGTGGAAGTCTCTGTGGAGGTGTCAAACCCACCCAGGTCTTCCCTATTAACCTGTTTGCAGTGGAGCTGGTGTTCTGTGTCGAGTGTCTCCTCGAGGTGATCAGCTACCTATTCATCTGGAATTCTACAATGTTACGTCAGGCTGTGTATTTCCTCTACATCGTCTCCTGGACCTGCAGGCCCCTGCTCCAGAGCTGCATCTGTGTGGAGAGATACCTAGCGGTGGCCCAACCTGTGACATTCCTCAAGTACAGACTCCGGAGGTACAGGGTGGTGTGTTCAACCATTGTCTGGGTGTTGTCACTCACTCATGCATGTTTCCCTATCGCTTTAATTGGTTTAAAAAAAACAGCAGCTTATGTGCTCATTAGTGTCTATTGCCTTGGGGTGGTCGTCATTTCTCTCTACTGCTTCTTCATCCTGCGTGTGCTGAAGCAGCCTGGTCCAGGAGAGGTAGAGGGAGGTAGAGGGGGAGAGAAGAAACAGGGGATGACAGACCCACTTAAGACATCTTATCCAAGTTGGTGATCATCTTGACGTGCTCCATCCTGGTGGTTGTTGGTTGGGCTACTCTGTCATCTAGTCTTGAAATCACCTGCAATGTATTCCCCATGTTAATGATTGTCAACATCTTCAGTGTCCTGCTCTCACCCCTGATGCACCTCTATAGAGAGGGAAGGCTATCATGCCAAAGAGGGCCAGAGACACGTTAGACTTACAGTTGCAGGCACTAAAAGAACAGGTTTGTGACAAGCTATCGCTAGCAGACGTTGTGTTAAATACTCATTGAATTAAAATTGTTCTGTCAATCCTGAGGCACAGCCTAACTTCTTAGTGCCTGCAACTGAAGTTTAAATATTCATAGACACATCAAAGGCGTTGAAATTTGGTGTCGTTTTTTGTTTAATAAATCGTTTTCATTATTTTGATTTGGTGGCAAGTTGCAATAGCATTTTGTGAGATATAGCTAGTTATCATTAAAGTTGTTGTGAAAAGGGCAATCTGCAGTTCAATCAATAACAAAGTGGATTCCCTACCTCTGTTTTGGTATAAAGTTGTGGGATGGTGATGGAGAAACTATCAAATGTTGAGGCTGTACAGTGTTTTTTTACATTTATATTGATTACAAACAAAGGAGTTCAACCAACTCATAGTTTTGGTTCTGATAGGGTGTGAAAGTTGAACTAAGCTCATGATGCATTTATGAGTTATATTTCCTAAGAGTCCAAGATTTAATGTAGCAATCACAGATTGTCGCTTTAAATATAGCTGTGTCACATATTTAGAATTCAAAGTAAATGTTGGTTTGTTTTATTCATTATACAATTAATATTAGGATGAATGGCTTGATAGGTGACTAGGCTTTTTAATTTCGCATCATACTTAAATAATGGATTGTCGTCTTCAAAATATATTGTTTTTTTAAAGATTAAGTTATGAAATATGGGGACTGACTGTGCATGAGACTTGGCTAATGGTGTCAATGATACACAACATTCTAGCCCTTTCAGTGCAAAACCCTAGAAAGCCATGAGGCTCCATCCACACTGGAAAAAACATGGACTCCACTGACGTAAATGCTTGCTATTTGAATGACAGTTGCACATCAATTTAAATGTCAATGCATTATTCAGATATCGGCTTTTCTAGATGAGTGTCATCTTGTTTTGAACACCCTTCAAAGCATACTGTAGGTGCCAAACCCCTGAGCAGAGGCATAGAAGGGAGGGAAACTGATGAAGAAGAGAGACTCCTGTACTGTACATATCATCCTGCTGACCTTGATGCTGAACCACACTCTTACGATCATCAGGGAATTCCTTCAGCATGTTGGGTAGCTTTAATCAGCCCCTCCTCTACCACTTCGGGGTTGGGAAACTGGCCTGCATTGGGGGTTCAAGTGAGGGATAACTCCTCTGTAGGGGAAAGGTTGTCTTGTATTTCTCTGTTCATTGTGCTCTTCCATTCCTTTTAATCATATTGTTCATGCTTTTTTCCATCTACGTAAAATTGCAAAAATCAGAAACTTTCTGTCCAAAAATGATGCAGAAAAATGTATCCATGCTTTTGTCACTTCTAGGTTAGACTACTGCAATGCTCTATTTTCCGGCTACCCGGATAAAGCACTAAATAAACTTCAGTTAGTGCTAAATACGGCTGCTAGAATCCTGACTAGAACCAAAAAAATTGATCATATTACTCCAGTGCTAGCCTCTCTACACTGGCTTCCTGTCAAAGCAAGGGCTGATTTCAAGGTTTTACTGCTAACCTACTGGGTCATATGATTGAGTGTAGTCTGGCCCAGGAGTGGGAAGGTGAACTGAAAGGCTCTGGAGCAACGAACCGCCCTTGCTGTCTCTGCCTGGCTGGTTCCCCTCTTTCCACTGGGATTCTCTGCCTCTAACCCTATTACAGGGGCTGAGTCACTGGCTTGCTGGGGCTCTCTCATGCCGTCCCTGGAGGGGGTGCGTCACCTGAGTGGGTTGATTCACTGTTGTGGTCATCCTGTCTGGGTTGGCGCCCCCCCCTTGGGTTGTGCCGTGGCGGAGATCTTTGTGGGCTATACTCAGCCTTGTCTCAGGATGGTAAGTTGGTGGTTGAAGATATCCCTCTAGTGGTGTGGGGGCTGTGCTTTGGCAAAGTGGGTGGGGTTATATCCTTCCTGTTTGGCCCTGTCCGGGGGTGTCCTCGGATGGGGCCACAGTGTCTCCTGACCCCTCCTGTCTCAGCCTCCAGTATTTATGCTGCAGTAGTTTGTGTCGGGGGGCTGGGGTCAGTTTGTTATATCTGGAGTACTTCTCCTGTCCTATTCGGTGTCCTATGTGAATCTAAGTGTGCGTTCTCTAATTCTCTCCTTCTCTCTTTCTTTCTCTCTCTCGGAGGACCTGAGCCCTAGGACCATGCCCCAGGACTACCTGACATGATGACTCCTTGCTGTCTCCAGTCCACCTGGCCATGCTGCTGTTCCAGTTTCAACTGACCTGAGCCCTAGGACCATGCCCCAGGACTACCTGACATGATGACTCCTTGCTGTCCCCAGTCCACCTGGCCATGCTGCTGCTCCAGTTTCAACTTCCACCTGACTGTGCTGCTGCTCCAGTTTCAACTGTTCTGCCTTATTATTATTCGACCATGCTGGTCATTTATGAACATTTGAACATCTTGGCCATGTTCTGTTATAATCTCCACCCGGCACAGCCAGAAGAGGACTGGCCACCCCACATAGCCTGGTTCCTCTCTAGGTTTCTTCCTAGGTATTGGCCTTTCTAGGGAGTTTTTCCTAGCCACCGTGCTTCTACACCTGCATTGCTTGCTGTTTGGGGTTTTAGGCTGGGTTTCTGTACAGCACTTTGAGATATCAGCTGATGTACGAAGGGCTATATAAATAAATTTGATTTGATTTGATGCTATTTAGAGGTTTTTACATTTTTAGTTCAACTATGTAGTGTGTGTGGGGGGAGGGATGTGGGGTGGGGGAAGGAATGTGGGGTGGGGGAGGCTCTGCCATTTTATTTATCTTGTATAGCTGTTAATCTAAGAGAAATTAGGGAGATACATTGTGAGATTTCACTATCACCTCATGCTCACAATTCCAACCTATTCCTGACTGTTTTGCCTGTTTTTACTAAATATATCCCCATACTTTTATGTAGCTAAATCATCTTTTAACTTGTATTACATCCTGTAAAGCACTTTCTTCTCTACTATTGACTGATGTTCTATATTGAAATGTATTGCTGTATGTTTCAAAAGAAGTGTGGAATAAAGCATCTGTTTGATTGAACAGTTAAAATCCCTGTCTCTCTGTCACATGATTAAAACATGTCATTCGAATTTCAAGTTTTCAAGTTTAATTTATTTAAAATCATGTACTGTAGCAGTCAATACAAACTGAAATATATGATCGTACAACATGTTAATGGATAAGAAACAACAACAAATAAATATTAAGAGTAAAAAAATGTAAAACAAAAATGCTGTCTTTGCGCCAATCAATAACCAATGAGCAGAAATATTATTGACCTCATGTTCCATTCAGTTCTATACTTTGGTAAAGTAAGTTTGTTTTGGCAGTGGGTGTTCCTGCCTGTAACTGTGATTCGGTCAGGAGGCAGCCAGTCTCTGAACTTAGATTTTAGGAGGCTGACAGCGAAGGCAGTGCAGAGTTGTGTCCGTCTTTCATGAAGCCAGGTAGAGACAGGGTCTGAAATAACTCAGTATAACCAAAGTTTCTCCAGGATGGTGTGGCATGCCCTCTCCAGTTCATCACACTGGGCCTGGGTCAGTGAGCTGTGCCAGGCAGGAGCGGCATACTCCAGGTGGTGGAGTATTTAGCCGGTGTAAAAATGGTCCTTCTGTACCATTATCCCTAAACTCTTCACACTATCACACACTTTGAGATCCTGACACTCGATCCGGAAAGGGCAGGGGATAGGTGCATTTCTTGTGAAGGTCAATGATAGGACCTTGGACTTGGCAGGGGTCAGTGACATTCAGCTCGCATTTCATCACCTACTGTATGTATCCCCATTCAGTGACGAATGCACATCTTGGCTAATTGTATCACCATTAGGAGACATGCAAACCCAGACGGGGCCACTCGGCAAAACAACATTGGGACCTGCCTGATGTTTTCATTGACAACTTGCATGACAGCCAACACTGTATTTAAGCTGCTGTAACTGCCTCTGTATGAGCAAGAAGATGTATGTATCAAACATAGTTACTGTTCTACCGAAAATGTCTGCTGTATTATATTATTAGTAATCACCTTCAGTCCCACATTGTGAATGCGTTGAGTTCCAGGTCTTTCTCCATTCAGAGACGTCAGTGTCAAGCCTGTCTGTCGGTCAGGACTCCATCATGTCATCTGGCAAGTGCTGGCTCCATAGATGAATGTGTGAACACAGTCACTTTTCTATTACCAATGGCAGTTAGGATTGGTGATATCTGACACAAACATATACTATGTTGAAGTTTGAACATGTCAGACTAAGCCTACCTAATAATTTGTAATTCTGGTCTCCCATTCAACAACCGTTGGTGAGTAGAAACTTGGGCGAAGCAAGACGTAAGGTCTTTGCCTGTGCCATATTAAAGGCATGGCAGCTTAGGTCAGATTCCTGGCACCTCAAATCAATCAAACTTTATTTTTCACATGCTCCGAATACAACAAGTGTAGACCTTACCGTGAAATGCTTACTTACAAGCCCTTAACCACCAGTGCCGTTCAAGAAGAGTTGATAAAATATTTACCAAATAAACTAAAGGAATGTATTTATTTATTAACACAATAACATAACAATAAAGAGGTTATATACAGCGGGTACCAGTACCGAGTCAGAGTGCTGGGGTACAGGTTAGTTGAAGTTATTTGTGCTTGTAGGTAGGGGTGAAGTGACAATGCATAGATAATAAACAGCAAGTTGTAGCAGTGTACAAAACAAATGGAAGGGGGGGGGGGGGGGGGGGTCAATGTAATAGTCCGGTGGCCATTTGATTAATTGTTCAGCAGTGTTATGGCTTGGGGGTAGAAGCTTTTCAAGAGCCTCTGGAGGGCTCCGACTTAGTATATGTGGATAACTACAAATACATGGGTGTCTGGTTAGGCTGTAAACTCTCCTTCCAGACTCACACTAAGCATCTCCAATCCTAAATTAAATCTAGAATCAACTTCCTATTTCGCAAACATAGCATCCTTCACTCATGCTGCCAAACATACCCTCGTAAAACTGACCATCCTACCGATCCTCGACTTCGGCTATGTCATTTATAAAATAGTCTCCAACATTCTCCTGAACAAATTGGATGCAGTCTATCACAGTGCCATCCGTTTTGTCACCAAGGCCCCATATACTACCCACCGCTCTCGTTGGCTGGCCCTCGCTTCATACTAGTTGCCAAACCGACTGGCTCCAGGTCATCTACAAGTCTCTGCTAGGTAAAGCCCTGCCTTATCTCAGCTCACCGGTCACCATAGCAGCACTCACTCGTAGCACACGCTCCAGCAGGTTCCTTTGCAGCCCAATATCTCTACTTGCACATTCATTTTCTGCACATCTACCATTCCAGTGTTTAATTGCTATATTGTTATTACTTTGCCACCATGGACTATTTATTGCCTCAACTCCCTTATCTTACCTCATTTGCACTCACTGTATATAGACTTTTTGTTTTCATTTTTTCTACTGTATTATTGATTGTATGTTTTGTTTATTCCATGTGTAACTCTGTGTTGTTGTATGTGTCAAACTGCTTTGCTTTATCTTGATCAGGTCACAGTTGAAAATGAGAACTTGTTCTCAACTGGCCTACCTGATTAAATAAAGGTGAAATCAAATAAAAATTTAATATCACCACGGTTCTGTTCATCTACGTGTTCTACAGGTTGAAGTGCTGATCAGGTCTGGTCCAGTGGATTATTAAGGGAATGAGAGAGATCCTCCTTCAGACCTTGACGCTAAACTACTCTCATTGGGGCAATCATTCAGGATCATGACTTTCTCCTTTAGCGTGTTAAACTGGGAAACTGACCCTGCATCTGGATGAGAAGGATAACTCCTCTGTAGGGAAATGGTTGTCTTGCATTTCTCTGGTTCTCATTCTGTTCCATTCCCTTTAGTCACATTATTCATGCTATTTAGAGGTTTTAACCTTTTTATGTGGTTTAAACTTCTAAATGTATTGCTGCATGATTTAAAATAAGTGTGGAATGAAGCAAGTCAAATTGATTCAACAGTTCAGGGTCCTGTCTGTCTGTCACTTACAGTATGATTACAGCATGTCGTCAGATATACAGTGGGGCAAAAAAGTATTTATTCAGCCACCAATTGTGCAAGTTCTCCCACTTAAAAAGATGAGAGAGGCCTGTAATTTTCATCATAGGTACACTTCAACTATGACAGACAAAATGAGAAAGAAAATCCAAAAAATCACATTGTAGGATTTTTTATGAATTTATTTGCAAATTATGGTGTATATCCCCCTTCAGTGATGTCTTGGCTAATTGCATCACCATGAGTAAACATGGAAACCCAGACAGGGCCTACTAGATAGAAACAATAGCTTCCATGAACATGAGGACTTGCCCTGATGTTTTCAATGTCAACAAAACTAAGGAGATGATTGTGGACTTCAGGAAACAGCAGAGGGAACACCCCCCTATCCACATCGATGGAACAGTAGTGGAGAGGGTAGTAAGTTTTAAGTTCCTCGGCATACACATCACAGACAAACTGAATTGGTCCACCCACACAGACAGCATCGTGAAGAAGGCGCAGCAGCGCCTCTTCAACCTCAGGAGGCTGAAGAAATTCGGCTTGTCACCAAAAGCACTCACAAACTTCTACAGATGCACAATCGAGAGCATCCTGTCGGGCTGTATCACCGCCTGGTATGGCAACTGCTCCGCCCACAACCGTAAGGCTCTCCAGAGGGTAGTGAGGTCTGCACAACGCATCACCGGGGGCAAACTACCTGCCCTCCAGGACACCTACACCACCCGATGTCACAGGAAGGCCATAAAGATCATCAAGGACAACAACCACCCGAGCCACTGCCTGTTCACCCCGCTATCGTCCAGAAGGCGAGGTCAGTACAGGTGCATCAAAGCTGGGACCGAGAGACTGAAAAACAGCTTCTATCTCAAGGCCATCAGACTGTTAAACAGCCACCACTAACATTGAGTGGCTGCTGCCAACACGCTGACTCAACTCCAGCCACTTTAATAATGGGAATTGATGGGAATTGATGTAAAATATATCACTAGCCACTTTAAACAATGCTACTTAATATCATGTTTACATACCCTACATTATGTATCTCATATGTATACGTATATACTGTACTCTATATCATCTACTGCATCTTTATGTAATACATGTATCACTAGCCAATTTCAACTATGCCACTTTGTTTACATACTCATCTCATATGTATATACTGTACTCGATACCATCTACTGCATCTTGCCTAAGCCGCTCTGTACCATCACTCATTCATATATCTTTATGTACATATTCTTTATCCCTTTACACTTATGTGTATAAGGTAGTAGTTTTGGAATTGTTAGCTAGATTACTCGTTGGTTATTACTGCATTGTCGGAACTAGAAGCACAAGCATTTCGCTACCATGTGTATGCGACAAATAAAATTTGATTTGATTTGATTTTCATTGGCTGTTTGCATTACAGCCATCATTGTCTATTGTAACTGCCTCTGTTTAAGAATAAGGCTTAATTCTGATCTTCAATATTTTCGCATTTAAAAGAAAACTACAGAAAGACACTCAAAGAACAGAGCTCAACTCAACATGTTAGTTTTAGGGATCCTTGAAACTCTAAATGAATGGTTGTCTATCTACTGTCAACTCCTCATGAATGTCTACAAACATATGAATATTATTCCATATACATTACCACGACTGAATGACAAATTACTACATACTGGCATACATGACGTTACTCTTTTTTGTTTGTTATGACCAAGAGGCTCGATTCGGTCTTATGTAGAAAAATTTGAAATTGTGTTTTTTACATTGGATAAAAGTATATAATGTGTATCATACAGTGCAGTTGAAGAACAATGGGAAAGTTATTATTCTTTGAAAGTTGATATGACCCCACTTTTGAGAAAATGGTTCTTGAATATTTTGGTGCACCTACTGGAGAGCTGTTCTTAGTCTACACCCATTCAGGAATGTTCAGACCCTCTTAAATCTTAGCCCCACCCATCATTTTAAGGACTCACATGTAAGGCCATGTGCAAAACAGAGTGAGTACGGTAGTGTACTAATCAACCAAATATTAAAAGATTAAAGGCTGATTTATACTACATCTATCGATATGTGTGACATCATGAACATTCTATTGTTGTCCGACATCAAACTCTTCGTTGTCGTTATGAAAAAGTATAAACACAAATACGACAGGCTGAATGACATTAGCAGCCTGGTGGTCCGAAATAGCATAGCTGGTGTATTTAAACAGCAATAAACCCATGCATTTTTTTTCATTTATTTAGTTCATGTCAATCTAGCAAACCAGGAACTAAAAGCAATTCCTAAACAATGTTTTGGTTCATTTCTAGCTAGTTAGCTTGCTAGCTAACGTTAAGTTCAAATAATGACCATACGATATTGCTGACAACGTCTTAACTTTTGCTAATTTATGTTAATTATTACAGGAAAATAAACTCACAACATGATACTTATTTACAAGTTTTGGGGAGCTAATTTCAGAAAATAGTGTACGGTTGTGAGTGTAACAAAAATAAACGCATGGCCTAAGGATTATCTACGCATACTGTGCAGCTCATGAATTGGACAGATGCATGCTACATGGAAGACCAGTCCGAACTCATCTCACGGCATGCTTCAATTTCTGCTCAGGCTGTGAAATGCAAATCCCTAAGCAAGTTGAATTCCATCTGTGTCTTTGTCTGTGTGTGTATGTATGGGTGTGTGTGGGTGTACGTGTGTGAAAGCATATGCATTTAGTAAATCTGTGTTTCGTTCCATTCTGATACCTTTTGAATTCTAGTCAAATAAAACGCAATGGTGCTCAATTCATCACTGCCCACAGGTTTGTGTATGTAAATAACACAACACGTGACTTGTTCAGAAGAACACAAGACAGAGAGCTTTGGCTAAAACCACTCATACATATCAGTGTTATTCCATTGGGTTGGACTTCGGCAGGAGAAAGAACCACGAATTCTGCAAATCAAGGTCTGAGTTACCAAAACAACTAGGGTAAGTTATTTTACATTTAAATATCACTGAGCATCACATCTCAGGCTACTTGTTTTAAATCTCCTCTTCATGTTTTCATTCAGACTTTCTGAGACAATGCACAATGTTTTGACTGGCATAACAGTAGAAAAACGTATATCAAAGTATTGTTTGTATGTTTTCATCAGTATTTTACATCAGTATTTTGACAATATATTAAAACAAAGTGATGAATTGTCTCATCTACCCTGTTTCATATCTTAGTGGGATCTGATATTATTCCACAAGGATGAATGACTCTTCAGGAAACCACACTTACCTTGACAGCTGGGATGTTTGCTTGGACCAGTTCTATGTTGTGACAGTGCTGTTCAGTTCTGCCCAGGCCCTGTGCTTCTTGCTCGGGATGCCAGCTCTGCTCTGGTGCCTCTGGCTCTCTCTGAATGGAAGTCTCTCTGGCGGTCTCAAACCCACCCAGGTCTTCCCTATTAACCTGTTTGCAGTGGAGCTGGTGTTCTGTGTCGAGGGTCTCCTTGAGGTGATCAGCTACCTATTCATCCGTGAGGGTATACTGTTACGGCAGGCTGTGTATGTCCTGTATTACATCTCCTGGACCTGCAGGCCTCTGCTCCAGAGCTGCATCTGTGTGGAGCACTGCCTGGCAGTGACCAAACCTGTGACCTTCCTCAAATACAGGCTCCGGAGATACAGGGTGTCGTGTTCAACCACAGTCTGGGTGTTGTCGCTCGCTTTTGCATGTTCTCCAATTGCTTCAATTGGTTATGAAGAAATATCAGGTTATGTGCTTGTTACTGTCTATTGTCTTGGGGTGGCCATCATTTCTCTCTGCTGCTTCTTCATCCTGCGTGTGTTGAAGCAGCCTAGTCCAGGAGAGGTACAGGGGGGCAAAGGGGGAGAGGAGAAACAGGGGACGACATACCCACATAAGGTGAGAGCTTTTGGGATCGTCTTAACCAACTTGGTGATTATCTTGGCAAGCTCCCTCCCGGTGGTTGCTTTTTACGCCATCCAGTCATCCAGCCTTGACTACTACTGTATTGTCTATCCCACGCTGCTGATTGTTAACATCTTCAGTGTCATGGTCTCCCCCCTGATTCTCCTCTACAGGGAGGGAAGGCTGCCATGCCGAAGAGGGCCAGAGACGCATTATACTTACAGTTGAGGGCAATACAGATTGTTGTGAAAAAATCTATCGCTAGGAGACGATAGAGCGTTGTGTTAATACTGTAAATGCTCATTGAATTGACATTGTTCTGTCAATTCCGCTGCACAGGCTAACTTCTTAGTGCCTGCAACTGTAGTTTAAACATACAAAGACACAGCAAAGGCGTGGAAGTTTTGATTGTTTTGATTTGGTGACATGTAGCATTAAACATTTTTGAGATGCATCACATTAGCGTTAGATTTGTAGTTAAAGGGGCAATCTGCAGTTCAAACAACAACAAAGCAGATTCCCCAGATTCATAGACAGAGCTATGGGTACAATGACTGACCAACCATGGTGTCACGTTTTACCAATGTTTGGGGCTTCACATTGTTTGTTTACATACATTTGGAAATTCCTTTGAAATTTATTAAGTTAACTTAAAGCTGATTTACTTTTCTTGCACCATATGGAACAATCTTCAAAATGTTCTTAATTCCAATGTTTTGGTGCCTCTAAGGGAATACAGAAAGCTGATTGAGGACATTATTACTGATGAATGTGTTCATTTTTACAACCATATTTTTCTTTCTTCTTGAAATGTGAATGTATATTTTGATGTGTATTTTCTTCTGTAAATTTGTATTCAGGGCTTTTCTGTAAAAGAGACTTTGGTCCCGGTATGACTCCCTGTTGAAATCAAATCAAATCAAATTTATTTATATAGCCCTTCGTACATCAGCTGATATCTCAAAGTGCTGTACAGAAACCCAGCCTAAAACCCCAAACAGCAAGCAATGCAGGTGGAGAAGCACGGTGGCTAGGAAAAACTCCCTAGAAAGGCCAATACCTAGGAAGAAACCTAGAGAGGAACCAGGCTATGTGGGGTGGCCAGTCCTCTTCTGGCTGTGCCGGGTGGAGATTATAACAGAACATGGTCAAGATGTTCAATGTTCATAAATGACCAGCATGGTCGAATAATAATAAGGCAGAACAGTTGAAACTAGAGCAGCAGCACAGTCAGGTGGAAGTTGAAACTGGAGCAGCAGCATGGCCAGGTAGACTGGGGACAGCAAGGAGTCATCATGTCAGGTAGTCCTGGGGCATGGTCCTAGGGCTCAGGTCAGTTGAAACTGGAACAGCAGCATGGCCAGGTGGACTGGGGACAGCAAGGAGTCATCATGTCAGGTAGTCCTGGGGCATGGTCCTAGGGCTCAGGTCCTCCGACAGAGAGAAAGAAAGAGAGAAGGAGAGAATTAGAGAACGCACACTTAGATTCACACAGGACACCGAATAGGACAGGAGAAGTACTCCAGATATAACAAACTGACCCCAGCCCCCCGACACATAAACTACTGCAGCATAAATACTGGAGGCTGAGACAGGAGGGGTCAGGAGACACTTTGAATAAAATTCATTTAAATGTCCAAGAATGGAGGTAGAAATTGCATATTGCCTCTTTTACTAAATCTGCATAACTTTCCTAAGCATTTATATAATGCAATTAGAATTAGGACGGGGAGCTGTATAGGGGATTGAGCCTATCTATTTCTTTGTGATCGGTGTCCCATCCTTAAATTCTTGTTAATCTAAATGCACTGTCTAATTTAAAGTAGCTATTACAATGAAATGATAGCATGCTAATGTTTAATAAACAAATTAGGCACATTTGGGCAGTATTGATACAACATTTTGAACAGGAATACAATGGTTCATTGGATCAGTCTAACACATTGCACATACACCCCTGCCATGTAGTGGACCAAATCTAAATTGCAGCTGGGCTGGAATAATACATTACGGCCTTTCTTTCTGGAGTGGATTTTGAAATTGTTGTTGTGGTCAATATTGTTGTGTTTTAAAAGATTACCACAAACAGACTGACACACACAAAATCAATTACCCAACATGTTAGTGTTTTTGCTATCGTTGGAACCCTTAAGGATGTGGTTGTCAGAATTTCAAACCTAATGCTTGTCTCTGTTCAGCCCAGGCTCATGGTCTCTGTTTTACATAGCTGTACAGGATTCAACGTACAATACTTTCTAATGTAAGCACCAAGCGCAGCAACAAGATGCCCCCTTCCCTCCCACTAATTGGGCTACCTTTACACGTTTGTGTCACACTCTGACCATAGAGAGCTGTTTATTCTCTATGTTGGTTAGGTCGGGATGTGATTAAGGGTGGGTTATCTAGGAGAATTATATACCCATGTTGGCCTGATTATTGTTCCCAATCAGAGACAGCTGTTTATCGTTGTCTCTAATTGGGGATCATATTTAGATAGCCATTTTCCCCATTGTGATTTGTGGGATCTTGACTATGTTTGTGTGTAGTTGCTTTCTGCACTGCATGTAGCTTCACGGTTCGTTTATTCGCTTTATTGTTTTGTGCTTTATGTTCTCTTCCTAATAAAAGGATGGAAACATACCCACGCTGCATGTTGGTCCACTTCTTTTAACAAATGTGACAGTTTGTTTTGGTCTGAGAAGGAAATGTTGTAAATCAAGAGGAATCAATGTGTTCTGGAAGTTGAGAAGTTAAGGATTATAATATATGCTGCTTTGATGTCATACAAGCAAACCACACAGTCCAAATGTGCACATTACATTTGCATGTTACAGAAGTCATGTCATTTACAGTATCAAAGATTATGTTTGATGTACAATTAAAATAAGGACTTTGCATCTTATCATGGGTTGTGAGCCTATATTTGTCATGTATTTGTCATGTTGTGAAGAGCATTAGCCGCTGAACACGCATCTGAATGCACTCATGACAGGGTTGTTTTCGAGACCACCTAAAGCGAGACTGATTCAAGACCGGAGCAAATCGAGTCAGAGTCAAGACCAAGACCTGGGGGGGGATGAGACCGACTCAAGACCGGGAGGGGTCAAGACCGAGACCAGGAGGGGGACAAGGGGTCTGACATCGTGTCAAGACCGAGACCAGTAAAATGGGAGTCCAATTCAAGACATGATTGTAATTTTGTCAAACCGCCTTTGTAATAGGGGGTCCAAATGTCAGGTATTTCTGTGTTGATATTTCAGAACAACATACTGTAGATACACAAGCCTTTCACTGACCTGTGATGACGTCTGAGTTTGATTTACAAAAGCAGTTACAACAGCTAAAAGATGATGTAGGCTGCCATGCAAATGTTGTTCATGGAAACTGATGTTTTTTTTCCAGTGGCCCTGACTGTGGCCCTGTCTGTGGCCCTGACTGTGGCCCTGACTGTGGCCCTGTCTGTGGCCCTGTCTGTGGCCCTGTCTGGGTTTGCATGTTTCATCTTACATTACATGTATGTTGTAGTTGATTTATGGTGTAGCTGATGCTCCTATGGTACTTATAATATATATATATATATTGTAGCATTACAATTTGTCAATACCAAGCAAAACAGTCGCAATAGGTTGCAATTGGAAACATGAGGCGATAGTAAAATCAGACAATTTTCCTCCTAATATCACTCCTCGATACACACACAAACACACACACACACACACAATGTAGTTGCAACATGAACCAATTATTACACAGGCCAAAACCTCTAAATAGCATGAACATTATGATGTAATGGGATGGTATTGAACAATAACGTGCGTTAGGTAGAGGAGGGGAATAACTAAAGCAAATGTGTTGTCTCACAAAATGCTGCTGCTACTTCAAAAATATTCATCAAATAAATTGCACAAATTATTACCATGCTATCTCTGTATGTTTTAACAACAGCTATCTCTGTATGTTTTAACAACAGCTAACTCTGTATGTTTTAACAACAGCTAACTCTGTATGTTTTAACAACAGCTAACTCTGTATGTTTTAACAACAGCTAACTCTGTATGTTTTAACAACAGCTAACTCTGTATGTTTTAACAACAGCTAACTCTGTATGTTTTAACAACAGCTAACTCTGTATGTTTTAACAACAGCTAACTCTGTATGTTTTAACAACAGCTAACTCTGTATGTTTTAACAACAGCTAACTCTGTATGTTTTAACAACAGCTAACTCTGTATGTTTTAACAACAGCTAACTCTGTATGTTTTAACAACAGCTAACTCTGTATGTTTTAACAACAGTTGCAGGCAGTTGTGCGCCGCGATATTGACAGAAGAATTTTAACTCAATGCGTATTCAACACAACGATCTATCATCTCCTTCTGATAGTTTGTCACAAAACCCTGTAGTGCCAGCAACTGTAAATCTAAAATGTCTCTGTAGAGGTGCATCAGGGGTGAGACCATGACATTGAAGATGTTAACAATCAGCAACATGGGGAAGACAATTGCAGTTGTAGTCAAGACTGAATGACTCGATGGCCCAACCAACAAACACCGGGATGGAGCTCGCCAAGATGATCACCAGGTTAGTCAAGAAGATCACAAAAGCTCTCATCTTTTGTGGGTCGTCCCCTGTTTCTTCTCTACCCCTCTAACCCCCTCTACCTCTCCTGGACCAGGCTGCTTCAGCACACGCAGGATGAAGAAGCAGCAGAGAGAATTTACTGCCACCCGAACGCAATAGACAATGATGAGTACATGACCTGTGGTTTCTTCATTACCTATTAAAGTAATACAATAACATCCAGACCACGGTTGAACACACCACCCTGTACCTCCGGAGTCTGTACTTGAGGAAAGCCACATGTTGGACCACCGCCAGGTATCTCTCCACACAGATGCAGCTCTGCAGGACCAGGAGAGGCTTCAGAGGAAATGTAAAGTCTCCCCTTACATAACTTTGTGAATGAGGTAGTTGGTCACCTCAAGGAGACCCTCGACACAGAACACCAGCTCCACTGCCAGCAGGTTAATAGTGAAGACCTGGGTGGGTTTGACACCTCCATAGAGAATTCCACTCAGAGAGCCAGAGGCACCAGACCAGAGCTGGCATCCACAGGAGGAAGCACAGGGCCTGGGCAGGACCAGAGAGCACCATCCCAACATAGCCATGGTAAAAACAAAACCCCCAGCTGGAGTTCGTGTGGTTTCCTGAAGAGACATTCATCCTTGTGGAACCATATCTGAGCCCACTGAGATACGAGAGAGGAGAGATTACACAATTAATTAATGTAGGTTTTCAAATATTGTTTGCAAAAAAAATCATGCAATAAACTGATGCAAAAATACATGAGCATAATTTCATATCTATATTTCTACTGTCATGTCAGTCAAGATATTGTTCCTTGTCTCAGAATGTCTGAATGAAAATATGAGATGTAAAATGGTTAGCCAAAGATAACATACTCAGGGATGTTAAAATGTAAAATAACCCACCTAAGTTGTTTTGGTAACTCAGACCTTCCTTTGAGATACAGTGCCTTGCGAAAGTATTCGGCCCCCTTGAACTTTGCGACCTTTTGCCACATTTCAGGCTTCAAACATAAAGATATAAAACTGTATTTTTTTGTGAAGAATCAACAACAAGTGGGACACAATCATGAAGTGGAACGACATTTATTGGATATTTCAAACTTTTTTAACAAATCAAAAACTGAAAAATTGGGCGAGCAAAATTGTGCTCTCTATCAGCAAGAGTAGGGCAGGAGATGGAGTTTTGGACAGGGGTAGGGACCATATGCAGGTGCTTGTCCCAGTCACGCTGGTGTTCTGCAGATATGATGAGATATGATGAGCAGCTGCCAAGCCAGTGCAATAATGCGCTCGACGAGGCCATCACTCTGTGGGAGAAGAGTAGCACTGCGTGTCTTGTGCATACTTAGGTGCTCATCGGGACAAAAATGTCTGCCTTGGTCGCTGTGAAAGGACTCTACAGCGACAGACATGGTGAACATAACCACTGTATTGGGGTTGACGACGGTCTCTGCTTCCTGGGTACGCAAAGCGCAGAACTCTGTGAGCACCCAGCGGTTTACACTGTCTGTAGCGAGGAACTACATCCACTCCCACACGCTCCATGGATGCCCCAACTGGGAACTGTTGGAGCTAAATGTGGGAGCAACCTGGAGGGCCCTTTCTGGCTGTGCAGCTGTCACGGCGGCGACAAAAGTCCGCCACATCCCTCTTGTGCTGACTGCAGTAGAAGCCCAAGTGGAGGCAGCAGAGGGTTTTGGAATCCCAAAGTGTCCTCCATGCATGCCCTGGAACATAGCCTGCCACAATGCTTTGGGGACCACCACCTGCCACCTGTTTCCTCAAATAGCTCCTTCCATGCTTGCTGTAGCTCAGCGAGCCGCAGAGCCTAAAACTTTGACCACAGCCCTTTGGTCGTGTGTGAGAACGCCACCAACTCTTCCAACTATGGTCTCTGCTCCTCCACCCACTGTAGCACTGACTTCAGATCTGTGTCCTGCTCCTCCACCCACTGTAGCACTGACTTCAGGTCTGTGTCCTGCTCCTCCATCCACTGTAACCCTGACTTCAGGTCTGTGTCCTGCTCCTCCACCCACTGTAGCACTGACTTTAGATCTGTGTCCTGCTCCTCTACCCACTGTAGCACTGACTTCAGATCTGTGTCCTGCTCCTCCACCCACTGTAGCACTGACTTCAGGTCTGTGTCCTGCTCCTCCATCCACTGTAACCCTGACTTCAGGTCTGTGTCCTGCTCCTCCACCCACTGTAGCACTGACGTCAGATCTGTGTCCTTCTCCTGCTGCTGCCTCCATGTAGCCATGTCGACAGCCTGCAGTTCAAAGCAGACAGGAACCCTCACCTGGCATGCTGAGGCACAGGCCTTTCTTCCACACACAGCTCTCTCTCACGGACCTTTTACTGCCCACAGCGATGGCACTTGTCTGCATTACAGGGCCGGCAGGACATGGAGTCGGCGTTAGCGGGGGTGCCCCCCTCCTGTGTACCACTGTGCAGTCTTGCATCTAAAGTTCTTCCAACCAATGTGCAACCTGCCTCTCTGTTTTTTTGAAAGACATGAGTCACTGGAGAGAGAAGTGGTCAGTTCTTACGGTGAAGGACAAGCCCCACAGGTAGTACTTGAAGTGTTTAATGGACTCCTCTAAAGCAAGGCACTCTCACAGGATAAGAGTAGCGGTGCTCGTGTTTGTTGAATGTGAATCACCACTCTCTGTCCTTATGGCTCCAACTGGGCCAGCACCGCAACCCCCCCGCTTGAGGTGGTTGAAGGCATCCTGTCACACCACTGTTCATGTGAAGGCCTCGTGGCACTCCTGTTTCCAGATGAAGGCTTCCTGGAACACCCCTGTCGATGTGAAACCCCGTGCAAACCCTCTTGTAGTATAAGGCCGGGCCAGGAATTACTTCAGCTGCTGCTAGTGGTCAGCTTCTACTGGTCTCGGACAGCCCACACGTTGTGCTTCATAATGCTGATTCCCTCTTCCCCCACTCGGTGCACCAAGAAGGACACCTCACTGCTCATGAAGTGGCACTTCACAGTGTGGAACTTCAGGCACCAACCCACGCCATAGAGCCCCGAGGGCAGACTGGAAGGAGCTGCCATAGGCCTGAT
This sequence comes from Oncorhynchus kisutch, assembly GCF_002021735.2. Lineage (NCBI taxonomy): Eukaryota > Metazoa > Chordata > Actinopteri > Salmoniformes > Salmonidae > Oncorhynchus > Oncorhynchus kisutch. The sequence goes on from NW_022263133.1 coordinate 36,630, forward strand.
GTTGTCGAGGTAGACCAGTCACTCATGTTGGGGGATACCAGCCATCAACCGATCCATCGACTACTCAAATGTAACTGGATCGTTGGAGCGTTGCACAGGACCTTGAACTGGAGGAGAAAACAATTTAGAGGGGCACCCGGCAGCAGTCACTAAGGAGGTCCAGAGAACCGGGAGGACACCTTAACCAAGTCCAGCACAGACACCTGTAGTCCGCACATAATGTCAGCTTGTCCTCCTTCTTAGGAACCATGACCACTGGTGCAGCCCAGGGGCTCGATGAATTCTGCTCGCTGCATCTCCAACACAGCCTTGTCTGCCACCTCCTTGTGTGCACCTCCTTGTGCACGATGTCGTGCTGCACCAGATGAGTCTAACCCACCTCCTCCTCAATCAGAGCAAATCTATATCTGAATTCAAACAGCAACTGCCACAGCTGTTTCCGCTGCTTGGGGTCAAGGCCATCACAGTTCGTCCACCATATCTCATTCACTGTGGACAGTCTCCTCTCCTCTCCCGTCTGAGGTAGCTAGACTGGACTGGAAGAGTGGAAGGTTGGCAGGCATGGGGTCTCCTCTTCCTTGACTGCCTGAGTAAAGGGGTCATTGGGCTCTGTGAATGTGACATTACGGGGGTGCATGGTTACTGCAAGCCCTCCATGGAAGCTCAGTGTTCACCAGTCCAGGAAGCCTGTGCTCCTAAGTCCAACCCCAGGATACAGGAGTCCTGCACCGCCACCACCCACACAGGATGAGACAGTCCTGCCCCTAACTGTAAGAGTCGTTATCCCCTTCTCAGCGGAACTGAGTCTAACTGTTGCAATTACCGGTCTACCTTGGACCCAGTGTCCTCCAGGGCCGGGCAGGTCAGCCCCTCCACAGTGACAGGGACTTAACAAAACGGACATTATTTGTTGCTTATTTCTTTACTTCTTAGATGCATATAATGTCCAGGGCATAACCTAGCCTGGTGGAGCCAGATTCACATTTTACAATATCTGAAGTGAAATAGACAGGTGAACGCAGCGATCTGATTGGTTCCACCACGCTAATCAGAAGCACCATTGACCACCATTGTTTGTGTGAACAACCAGGGGCCAGGAGCTGATCTACGCTGAGATGCTCGTCAATGGGGCTCTGGCAAAGACCTCACCTTTTCCTTGCTCACCAACGGCTGTCGATGGGGAGAACAGAATTAGGTAGGTTTAGTGTTACCTGTTCAAACTTCAACATAGTACATGTTTGTGTTTCAGATATCACCTATCCCTAACTGCCATAGAGAGTGACTGTGTATTTGTTCACAGATACATGAGATGTTATACATTTTATGAATAATGACTAAATGATGTATACATTTAACATAGAACTATAACTAACAGAATTACGGTTAATTATTCAAATTGCGCGCCCTCCAATTTAACCAGATGTTGTCGAATGGTGTCCCGCTAGCGGGATGCCTAGCCTGAAGTTAACTTGGGTTGGAATCAGCCCTCTATGCAATTGGAGAAATCCGGAATCCAAACGACAGACAAATACTGTGTATGTCTGAAGCCCAAATTATTTGATTATGTAAGGTGAAAGAGTAAGGTGATACCTGTGCCTGGGACAGACAAGTGCTGAGTGATATGAGTGATGATGCTTTTATTTCAGCTCAGAGTAAAATGCAAATCCCTGAGCAGGTTGACGTTGTGTGTGTGTGTATGCGTGATTCGTTTACAGCAAGTAATTTTATTTTACTAAAACTCCTATCAAAACATATCATGAACAAAACACAGATTAACAAAATGCAAATGCTGCATGAATACACACACACGCGCGCACACACAGATGGAATTTCAACTTGGTTTGGGATTTGCTTGTTGGCCTAAGCATCGAACTCAGCTCCTGTTTGTCCCAGCCACAGGTTAATATGTAGAGTGTTGATGTGTTGTGTAGTTCATTTTAAAAGTATGGTACTATGTTATAATTCAGTTATAAAGAAATATTATGTAGGCTAGTAAGTATTATAATGCTATATGGAGTGTTAATGTGTGTTAATGTGTAGTTTGTTTTAATAGTATGGTAGCATGTAATAATTCAGTAGTAAAGTAATATTATGTAGGCTCGTAAATAGCAGCTTGTCATTCAGTCATGGTAATGAATACAGGTGGGATGGACCCTCATGAACCGGGGAAGACGAAGACGATAGGCCACTGGATTGATGCGCCGTAGAACCTTGAATGGTCAACGTACCAGGGAGCCAACTTCCTAGATTCAACGCATAGAGGCAGACCCCTAGTAGACAACCAGACCATCTGGCATGGACGCAGTAGGGGACTCGAAGGTTAACCTGTCGTTGAACCCGAGCTGAGGACCTCAGGAGCGGAAGGAACCGTCACTTCAATCTCCTGATTTATAAACTGGGGGGCTGGTAACCGTACAACATCAGGAATGGTGATTGGCCAGTGGAGGAACACTGGAGGTTGGGTGCGTACTTCACCCAAGGAAGGTGCTGACTCTAAGTGGCGGGGTTGGCAGCACCGTAAAGATCCTGTTTCACCCACTCAGTTTAACCGTTGGACTGAGGGTGATAACCTGAGGACAGACTGGCTGATGACCCCAGAAGAGCACAGAATGCCCTCTAAAATCTGGAGGCATACTGGGGACCCCGGTAGGAGACTATATCCAGAGGAAGTCCATGAAGGCGGAAATCACTTTTTATTCAACGGAAATCATGCTGAATGACTAGCTGAGCAGTCTCATGGGCAGATGGAAGCTTAAGCAGCGGAATGAAAAGTTCTGCCATGGAAAAGCAGTCCACAATGACCAGGATGACCATGAGTCCCTCTGAGGATGGAAGGCCCGTGATGAAATCCATTGAGATGGGACCAGGGTCGAGAAGGTGTAGGCAGCGGATGAAGAAGCCCCAGAGGCTGCTGACGAGGAGTCAGAGTGTCTGCCTCCGCCGAGGGCCACCAAAACATCATCAAAAGCTCTAGCATTCGCTGCCCTCCCGGGTGAAACGTGACAAGTGAGCCCACTGAAGTACCTTGGACCATGTCCCAAGAGGAACAAAAAGTCTGTTAGTTGGACAGCCGTCTGGAGTTGCCTCCCTACCTTGCACCTCCCTCACTACAGTCTCTATACCCCAGGACACCAACGCGAGGATGAGCGACCTGGGGATGACGGATTCAAGCGGCCGATCCTCACTGGAGCTGGAGAACTGGCGAGGAAGGGCATCCAGCTTCATGTTCTTAGACCTCGGACGGTACGATGACGTGGATCTGATCAAAGTAAAGAAAAGAGCCCAATGAGCCTGTCGGGGATTGAGGTGTTTAATATCCTGGATGTAGCTCCCAGTTGCCGACATCATAGTTCCTCTCCGCTGTAGTGAGACGCCTGGAGATTAAGGCACAGGGATAAGGCTTTTGGTCTTTCACCGAGTGCTTAGACAGAACTGCATAATTTGCAAATAGATTCATTAAAAATCCTACAATGTGATTTTCTGGAATTTTGTTTCTCATTTTGTCAGTCATAGTTGAAGTGTACCTATGATGAAAATTACAGGCCTCTCTCATCTTTTTAAGTGGGAGAACTTGCACAATTGGTGGCTGACTAAATACTTTTTTGCCCCACTGTATGTGACATCGATATGAGTCAGAAACATTTATTATAGTGTCAACATTGAATACAAAGTGTAAATAGGATAATTCTGGTCATAATGTCAGTCTCGTCTAAAAATCATGCCCCCTTTTGCCAAGCTCTACGTGCTAATCGCCCCTCAGCCAACTTCGCTTCCCTTCATTGAACAGCGCTCTGTTGTTGTTTCATCGCCCCCAACGCCTTCAAAGAACTGCCGTTTGTGACTAAAAGCCCAACATGTATTGCCAATGCCTCCATAGCCAAATTTCTGAGGTTTGCATGCTCTGCCTAAGGACCGTATGCGGAAGAGGTGGTTGGAGTTCATTGATCCCCAAGTCTGCACCACTAATGCCTGCTTGGTTTGCCATGACCAGTGGTGGTGAGTATTACCAGAGATAACCTCCATTTGGTAAATCTGACCATAACTCCTGCACAGTCAGTCCCTATACATTTGAATAATATGATGCAATCTTAGTGACAGACAAGGACCCTACGTTCAAAGTTGAACATAACATGAAGAAAAAGACAATCCATTACCTAATGCTGATGCTAAATGAATAAGCCAAATCCCATATATAGCCACCCTGTAATATTATTACATGTATTTAACTGTTGATAAAACAAACCAACAACTATTGAGCGTAATACAAAATGTTCAACTCTCTAATAAAATAAACTAACATTCACCTCAAAAATTAAGATGTGATGTAGCTAGCATGTTGTATCACACTTTCTCTGTGTCATGGAAATGATCTCACTCCTCTTTTCTCATCCTCCTAGATCTATCCGCTGCCTTTGACATCGTGAACCATCAGATCCTCCTCTCCACGCTCTCAGGGCTGTGTGTCTCAAGATCTGTACACTCTTGAATTGCATCCAACCTGGCAGGCCGCTTCTACTAGTTGACGTTAAGAGGATTTGTGTCTGCAGCACGTACTCTCACAACTGGTGTCTCCTAGGGCTCGGTTTATGCCCTCTCCTCTTCTCTCTGTACACCAAGTCACTAGGCTCCCTCATATCCTCACATGGTCTCTCCTATCATTGCTATATTGGGATGACACTGAACTACTTTTCTCCTCGCCCATTCTGAAACCCAAGTGGCGACACGCATCCCCCAAACTCAGCATGGATGTCGGCCCACTACCTCAAGCTCAACCTTGACAAGACGGAGCTGCGCTTCCACTCTTTCATTCTATGAAAACATCAGAGCGGTGACTCGCTCCTCCAGGTTCATTCTCTACAACATCTGTAGAGTACGACACTGCCTCACACAGAAAGCAAACACAACTTGTGATTACTGTATCTCGCTGTTGGCTGTGCTCCCCACTTGTTCCATCAAACCCCTGCAACTTATACAGAACGCTGCAGCCCGCCCGCTGTTCAACCTTACTAAGTTCTCCCATGTCACCCTGCTCCTCCACACACTCCACTGGCTTTCATTCGAAGATTGCATCCACTGCAAGTCCATAGTGCTTGCCTACAGAGCAACAAGATGAACTGCCCCTCCCTACCCAGAGGTTATGCTCAAACCCTATATCCCGAGGACTCTGTTCTGCCACCTCTGGTCTCTTGGCCCTCCCACCCATACAGGAGGGCAGATCCCGCTCAGCCCAGACCAAGAGTTTCTCTGTCCTGTCAGCCCAATTGCAGAACCAGCTAAAATAACATTTGATTTGGCTTATGGTAGACAAATTAACATTACATTCTTTGGCAACAGCTCTGATGGACATTCCTGCAGTCAGCATGCAAATTGCACTCTCTCTCAAAACGTGAGACATCTGTGGCATTTGTGCACAGTAATCAGCTTTTTTATAAATAAGCTTTTTGTGAACCTGGAACATTTCTGGGATATTTTATTTCCGGGCATAAAACATGGGATCAATGCTTATTAAAACCTCTCTGGTTCCAGCACCTCAAAAACGGCCAGTGAAATTGCAGGGCGCCAATTTCAAAACAACAGAAATCCCATAATTCAAATCCCTCAATCATACATGTATTATACACCATTTTAAAGATAAACTTCCTGTAAATCCATCCACAGTGTCCGATTTCAAAAAGGCTTTACTGTGAAAGCACAGCGCTTAGTGACAGAAAACCTTGCAGCCATTTCCCAGCCAAGGAGAGGGCTCACAAAAGTCAGAAATAGCAATTAAATTAATCACTAACCTTTGATGATCTTCATCAGATGGCACTCCCAGGACTCTTATGTTAGACAATAAATGTGTGTTTTGTTCGATAAAGTTAATCTTTATGTCCAAAAACCTCAATGCATTGTCTCAAACAAACATCCGGTGAAAATGCAGAGAGCCACATCAAATTACAGAAATACTCATCATAAACATTGATCTAAGATACAAATATTTAACCACCAATTAAAAACATCCTAAAGATTGATTCTATACATCGCTTAACATGTTTCTACGGACTGTAACGGAACCTTTGGACTTTTTGTCTGCTCCTAGTGAATACGCTTCATGAGTTTGGATTTGTGTATAGAACGCACTAACAAAAGAAGGTATTTGGACATAAATGATGGACATTATCGAACAAAACAAACATTTATTGTGGAACATTGATTCCTGGGAGTGCATTCTGAAGTAGATCATCAAAGGTAAGTGAATATTTATAATGCTATTCTGACATCTCCAACATGGCGGATATCTTTATGGTTGTTTTGGGCTCTGAGCGCCGTACTCAGTTTATTTCATTTTCGGTAAAATTAAAATTAAAATCTGACACAGCGGTTGCATTTTAAGGAGAAGTTTATCTAAAGTTCCATGTATGATACTTGTATTTTCGCGCCAATGTATACTGAGATTGGTTGTCTTTATCGAACAAAACATACACATATTTCGTAACATGAAGTTCTTTGAGTGTCATCTGATGAACATCATCAAAGGTTAGTGAATAATGTATCTCTATTTCTGCTTTTTGTGACTCCTTTCTTTGGCTGGAAAAATGGCTGTGTTTCTCTGTGAATAGGCACTCACCTAACATAATAGTTTAGTGTGCTTTCGTCGTAAAGTCTTTTTGAAATCAGACACTGTGGTGGGATTAACAAGAAGTGTATCTTTAAAAATGGTGTGAAATACGTGTATGTCTGAGGAATATTAATTATGAGATTTCTGTTGTTTTGAATTTGGCGCCCTGCACTTTCACTGGCTGTTGTCATATCGATCCCATTAACATGCTGTGTTCATAGTTTTGTTCAGTGTCCATAGTATTAGCACTCCAGATGTATTACCTCTACTATTTAAGACCATGATAAACAAATAAAAACTTGTATGAGAATGTGTCTGTGTTTTTTTAATGAAGATATCACATACTGTAAACCAAGTACAAATCTATACTGCATTCAAAATGCAATTAGAAAGAGATCCAGGATCCAAACAGACTAATACTGTGTACAGTGACTTGCGAAAGTATTCACCCCCCTTCAACCTGTAATTGAAATAGATTTTGGGGTGGGTTTGTATCATCTGATTTATACAACATGCATACCACTTAGAAGATGTAAAATATGTTGCATTGTGAAACAGACAAGAAATAAGAAAAAAAACTGAAAACTTAAGCAACTAACTTAAGCATAACTATTCAACCCACCAAAGTCAATACTTTGTAGAGGCACCTTTTGCAGCAAATACAGCTGCATGTCTCTATAAGCTTGGCACATCTAGCCACAGGGATTGTTCAAGGCAAAACTGCTTCAGCTCCTTCAAGTTGGATGGGTTCCACTGGTGTACAGCAATATTTAAGTCATACCACAGATTCTCAATTGTATTGAGGTCTGGGCTTTGACTAGGCCATTCAAAGACATTTAAATGTTTCCCCTTAAACCCCTGAAGTGTTGCTTTAGCAGTATGCTTGGGGTTTTTGTCCTGCTGGAAAGTGAACCACTGTCCCACTGTCAAATCTCTGGAAGACAGAAACAGGTTTCTCTCAAGAATGTCCCTGTATTTAGCACCATCCATCATTCCTTCAATTCTGACCAGTTTCCTAGTCCCTGCAAATGAAAAATATGCTGTATATGCTGATGCTGTTCTCGGGATGATGTGAGGTGTTGGGTTTGTGCCAGCGTTTCCCTTGATGGCTGGAAAGCTAAATCTTTGTCTCATCTGACCAGAGTACCTTCTTCCATATGTTTGGGGAGTCTCCCACATTAATGTCCTCCTTGCCTGGTCTGTGAGCTTTGGAGGGCACCCCTCTCTTGGCAGGTTTGTTGTGGTGCCAGGTTCTTTCCATTCTTTAATAATGGATTTAATGGTGCTCAGTGAGATGTTCAAATGTTCTTATTTTTTCATAACCCAACCCTTATCTGTACTTCTCCACAACTCCACAACTGACCTGTTTGGATAGCTCCTTGGTCTTCTTGGTGCTCCTTGCTTGGCGGTGCCCCTTGCTTAGTGGTGTTGAAAATGGAGGTGTTTATATACTGAGATCATGTGACAGATCATGTGAAACTTAAATAAAGTCCACCTGTGTTCAATCTAACTAATTAGGTGACTTCAGAAGGTAATTGTTTGGACCAGATCTTATTTAGGGGCTTCAAAGCTAAGAGGATGAATACATTTGCAGGCACCACCTTTCCGTTTTTGTTCAATTTCACTGCACCAATTTGGACTATTTTGTGTATGTCCATTACATGAAATCCAAATAAAAATCCATTTCAATTACAGGTTGTAATGCAACAAAAAAAGGAAAAACGCCAACTGGGATGAGTACTTTTGCATGGCACTGTGTGTCTAAAGCCCATATGATTTGATTATGGAAGGTGAAAGAGTCAGTCCTTGCAGGTGAATGGGCTAACCTGTGGCTGGGACAGACAGGTGCTGAGTGATATGAGTGATGTTGCTTTCATTTCTGCTCAGGCCAGAATGCAAATCCCTGAGCAGTTTGAAATTCCATCTGTGTGAGTGCATGCAGCATTTGCATGTTGATCTGAGTTTTTATCATTCATGATACGTTTTGAATTCTAGTCAATTAAAATTAGTCGCTATTAACTGATCCTGCAATGGTGCACTTTTTTTCCGCTTGTAAGTTGTCTCCTCTCTGGGATGTCTATTTCCATAATTAGTTTGTTTTTTTGTCATATAACTTCTGTGGATATGAGTGCATTAGTTAAGTCAGTCGATGAACAACATAAAAGGGACCAACCAGCTGAGTTTGAGCCTTTTAGCTTTTTTTTATGTGTGCATCTCAACATGATCCCCGGTGGTATCCATGGAGATGCAGGACTCAAATGTCCACTAACCAGCCAGCCAGATGGAGAGGGAGAGAGAGAAAAGCTTAGCCTTGATAGCTAGCTACTTATTTGAGAGGCAATGACAACATGTCAGTCAGTGTGTGGGGAGGAAGATGTAACACAGAGGCTCAAATACATTTCCATAATGCTGCTGTGTGAACTTCATAAACTCACACCAAAGATTGCATTCTGTATTGTGGTAGTTCTAGCTGCACTGGCTAAATCTCTGACTTGTAGAGCACTGATCTCGACTGCAAGGCTCTACAGAAGGTGTCGAGAACAGCCCAGTCTATTAATGGGGGCGAACCCCCAGCCATCCAGAACATTCATACCAGGCGGTGTCTGAGGAAGTCCCAGAAAATTGTCAAAGTCTTCAGCCACCCCAGGCACAGACTGTTCTCGTCTGACAGGTGGTATATGAGCATCAGGTCTCGGACCAACGGATCCAAGACAGCTTCTATCTCCAAGCAAAAAGACTGCTGTACAGCTAATCAATGGCTTTCTATGGGCTTTGACTAGGCCATTCCAAGACATTTAAATGTTTCCACTTGAATGCTGCTTTAGCAGTATGCTTAGGGTCATTGGTCTGCTGGAAGGTGAACCTCCGTTCCAGTCTCATATGTCTGGAAGACTGAAACAGTTTTCCCTCAAGAATTTCCCTGTATTTAGCGACATCCATGATTCTTCCATTCTGACCAGTTTCCCAGTCCCTGCCGATGAAAAACATTCCACAAGCACGATGCTTCCACCACCATGCATCACTGTGGGGATGTTGTTCTCGGGGTGATGAGAGGTGTTAGGTTTGCGCCAGACATAGCGTTTTCTTTGATGGCCAAAAAGCTTAATTTTAGTCTCATCTGACCAGAGTACCTTCTTCCATATGTTTGGGGAATCTCCCACATGCCTTTTGGTGAACATCAAACATGGTTGCTTATTTTTTTCTTCATTCAATGGCTTATTTCTGGCCACTCCTCCATAAAACCCAGCTCTGTGGAGTGTACGGCTTAATGTGGTCCTATGGAGAGGTACTCCAATCCCCGCTGTGGAGCTTTGCAGCTCCTTCAGGGTTATCTTTGGTCTCTTTGTTGCCTCTCTGATTAATGCCCTCCATTCCAGGTCCGTGAGTTTTGGTGGGCGGCCTTCTCTTGGCAGGTTTGTCGTGTTGCCACTTCACCAATTTGGACTATTTTGTGTATGTCCATTACATGATATCAAATAAAAATCATTTTAAAAAACAGGTTTTAATGCAACGAAATAGGAAAAACGTCAAGGGGGATGAATGCTTTTGCAAGGAACTGTATACAGAAGTATGTGGACACACCTTCAAATGAATGGATTTGGCTATTTAAGCCAAACCCATTGCTGACAGGTGTATAAAATTTAGCACACAGCCATGCAAACAGTTGCAGTAGAATGGCCTTACTGAAGAGCTCAGTGACATTAAACGTGGCTTTGTCATAGAATCAAATCAAATCAAACTGTATTTGGCCTATGTGGCAAGTGTAGACTTTACTGTGAAATGCTTACTTACAAGCCCTTAACCAACAATGGAGTTCAAGAAAAATAAAATATTAACCAAGTATGCAAAAATAAAAAGTAATAATAAAAGGTAACACAATAAGAATAACAATATCAAGGCTATATACAGGAGGCACCGGTACCGAGTCAGTGTGCAAGGTAATCCGTACATGTACGCGGGGACGAAGTGATTATGCATAGGTAACAAACAAACGGTAAGTAGAAGCAGTGTACAAGAGGGGGGGGGGGTCAATGTAAATTGTCTGGTGTCGATTTTTTTGAACTGTTCAGCAGTCTAATGGCTTGGGGGTAGAAGCTGTTGAGGAACCTTTGGTCCTAGACTTGGAGCTCCGGTACAGCTTACCGTGCGGTAGCAGAGAAAACAGTCCATACCTTGGGTGACTGGAGTTGCTGACAATTTTATGGGCTTTCTTCTGACACTGCCTATTATATTGGTCCTGGACGGCAGGAAGCTTGGCCCCAGTGATGTACTGGGCCGTTCGCACTAGCCTCTGTAGCGCCTTACGGTCAGATGCCGAGCAGTTGCCATACCAGGCGGTGATGCAACCAGTCAGGATGCTCTCGATGGTGCAGCTGTAGAACCTTTTGAGGGTCTGGCGATGACATGCTAAATCGTTTCAGTCCCCTGAGGGGGAAAATATTTTGTCATGCCCTCTTTACGACTGTCTTGGTATGTTTGGACCATGATAGTTCGTTGGTGATGTGGACACCAAGGAACGTGAAAGTCTCGACCCGCTCCAGTACAGCCCCATCAATGTTAATGGGGGCCTGTTCGTTCCGCTTTCCTGTAGTCCACAATCAGCTCTTTTGTCTTGCTCACATTGAAGGAGATGTTGTTGTCCTGGCACCACAGTGCGAGTTCTCTGACCACCTCCTTATAGGCCGTCTCCTCGTTGTCAGTGATCAGGCCTACCACTTTTGTGTCATCAGCAAACTTAATGATGGTGTTGGAGTTGTGTTTGGCCATGCAATCGTGGGTCAACAGGGAATACAGGAGGGGACTAAGTACACACCCCTGAGGGGCCCCAGTGTTAAGGATTAGCGTGGCAGACGTGTTGTTGCCTACTCTTACCACTTGATGGTAGCCCATCAGAAAGTCCAGGATCCAGTTGCAGAGGGAGGTGTTTAGTCGCAGAGTCCATAGCTTAGTGATGAACTTCGTGGGAGCTATGGTGTTGAATGCTGAGCTGTAGTCTTTGAACAGCATTCTCACATACTGTAGGTGTTCCTTTTGTCCAGGTGAGAAAGGGCAGTGTGGAGTGCGATTGAGATTGCATCATCTGCGGACCTGTTGGGGCGGAATGCGAATTGGAGTGGCTCTAGGGTGTCAGGGAGGATGCTGTTGACGAGCCATGACCAGCCTTTCAAAGCACTTCATGGCTACCAACGTGAGTGCCACGGGGCAGTAATCATTTAGGCAGGTTACCTTTGCTTCCTTGGGCACAAGGACTATGGTGGTCAGCTTGAAACATGTAGGTTTTACAGACATTGGCCAGGGAGAGGTTGAAAATGTCAGTGAAGACACTTGACAGTTGGTCCACGCATGCTTTGAGTACATGTCCTGGTAATCCATCTTGCCCAGCGGCTTTGTGAATATTGACCTGTTTAAAGGTTTTGTTCACATCGGCTAACAAGAGGGTTATCACACAGTCATCCAGAACAGCTGGTGCTCTCATGCATGCTTCAGTGTTGCTTGCCTAGAAGCAAGCATAAAAGGCATTTAGCTCGTCTGGTAGGCTTGCGTCAATGGGCAGCTCGCATCTAGGTTTCTCTTTGTAGTCCGTTATCGTTTTCAAGCCCTGCCACATCCGACAAGCGTCAGAGCTGGTGTAGAAGGATTCAATCTTAATCTGGTATTGACACTGCTTGTTTGATGGTTCATCTGAGGGCATAGCAGGGTTTCTTATAATCGTCCGGATTAGTCTCCCGCTCCTTGAAAGCGGCAGCTCTAACCTTTAGCTCAATGCGGATGTTGCCTGTAATCCATGGCTTCTGGTTTGGATATGTATGTACAGTCACTGTGGGGACGACGCCATCGATGCACTTATTGATGAAGCCGATGACTGAGGTGATGTATTCCTCAATGCCATTGGATGAATCCCGGAACATATTCCAGTCTGTGCTAGCAAAACAGTCCTGTAGTGTAGCATCCGCGTCATCAGACAACTTCCGTATTGTGCTGGTACTTCCTTCTTTAGTTTTTGCTTGTAAGCAGGAATCAGGAGGATATAATTATGGTCAGATTTGCCAAAGGGAGGGCGGGGGAGAGCTTTGTATGCATCTCTGTGTGTGGCCACCTTTTCCAAATGTCAGTTCGTCAAAATTCTGCCACGCTACAGCTACTGTAAGCGCTGTTATTTTGAAGTTGAAATGTCTCAGTGCAACAACCACTCCGCCGTGATGTGGTAGGCCACAGAAGCTCACAGAACGGGACCGCCGAGTGCTGAAACGTGGGAAAAATGGCTATCCTCGGTTGCAACACTCACTACGTAGGTCAAAAATTGCCTCTGGAAGCGACGTCACCACAATAATTGTTCGTCAGGACCTTCATGAAATGGTTTTCCATGGCCCGAGCAGCAGCACAGAACCTTAATATCACCATGTGCAATGCCAAGCGTCAGCTGGAGTGGTGTAAACTAGCTTAAAACCACTTAGGGTTCCCTTAAGCTCGAATCCCGTTTCCGGGATAGATTTGACAACATCCGGTGAAATTGCAGAGCCCCAAATTCAAACTACAGAAATATAAATATTCATATAAATACAAGAGTAATACATCAAAATAAAGCTTAACTTCTTATTAATCCAGCCTCTGTGTCAGATTTCAAAAAGGCTTTACGGTGAAAGCACACCATGCGATTATCTGAGGACAGCGCCCGACATACAAAAAAAATTCGACCAAGCGAATGTGACACGAAAGTCAAGAAATAGCAATAAAATAAATTGCTTACCTTTGAAGATCTTCATCTTTTTGCAATCCAAAATGTCTCAATTACACAATGAATGGTCGTTTTGTTCGATAGAGTCGAAAATTTCAATTTATTTGGCGCGTTTGATTCAGAAATACACCGGTTCCAACTCGCCCAACATGCCTACAAAGTATCTAATAAGTTACCTGTAAACTTGGTCCAAACTTTTAAAACAAAATTTTTAATCCAACCTCAGGTACCCTAACATGTAAATAATCAATAAAATTTAAGACGGAATAATCTGTTTCCAATACCGGAGAAAAACAACATTGAGCACGCTCCTGTTCACGTGCACCAAAAGACTAGAGACCTTCTGAGTGACACATGGAAATAATAGGACTACCTCTTAATTTCTCAAAAGAAAAACATCAAACAATTTCTAAAGACTGTTGACATCTAGTGTAAGCAATAGGAACTGCAATCTGAGCCCTATAAGTCAGGTTGCCAATAGAAAAGCATTGGAAAAACACAATGACCTCAAAAAATGTTTTCCCTGGTGGGATTGTCCTCAGGGCTTCTGTTCTGTTATACTCACAGACATTATTTTAACAGTTTTAGAAACTTTAGAGTGTTTTCTATCAGAAGCATACCATAGCTTCTGGGCCTCAGTAACAGGCAGTATACAATGTGCACGCTTTTCATCCGGACGTCAAAATACTGCACCCTAACCTTAACAAGTTTTATGTGTCTTCACTTATTGCAAATCATGTGAAAGGATGTGTTGATTAATAGGGAACCAATTCATTGTCTGGGCACCAGTCACTCCCTCCTTCTGCCTTGGGGAGATGAGGTCTGAGATAGGATGTGTGGGGTAGTGTCTGGAACGATTGCACGACTTCTCTGATGTTGCACCTATCTTGGGATATATTAATGGTTAAAGGACAATGGTTTTACTTGAGAAAGGGGTATCTGGAGCTGACAATTGATTTATGCCATAGAATGAGTTGGTGTTTTTGTACAATGGGATATCAGGGACGAAATGGGAGTCTTGCCTTCGGGGCCGAACTCTGTACAATGAGAACAGTCTGTACAGCAGATACTGTCAACTGTGAATTATTAGTATCTTTCATCGAAATTCTAACCTTGTGACCCATTCCACACATCTGTTGTTTGTCATGAACATTCAGGAGGATGGACTTTGCTATAGAAGGTCTTTGTATTCTTTGTCTTGGGGCTCTCAATTAATCACCTATGGGTCATTATCGCAAAGCACTTACTTTAGCACAAATAATTTACTTGTGTCTCTGGTGTGACCTGCTTTCCTTATTAATAAGTGAACAAATATTTAGTTTAAGTAGAACTCTGACTTGTGTGATTAGTTTGTCTCCTCATTTGATAATACAGAACATACCACCACACTGTATTCTCTGCATGTACCAAATAAACTTTGATATGATTTGTGTGTATGTAAATAACGCACCATGTGACTTGTTAGGATACACACAGGTCAGAGAGCTTTAACTCTCTCATACACTCATTCATGTCATTAAAATCAGGTTGGAATCAACCGTCTGCAGGAGAGAACACCACAACTATCGCAAAATCAAGGACTTACCAAAACATCTAGGGTAAGTTATATTACATTTGAACCACACTGAGTATGAAATTTCAGGTTAAATGTTTTACATCCCCTCTTGATGATTACTTTCAGACTTAATGAGATAAGGTACCTTCAGAAAGTATTCATACCCCTGACTTTTTCCATAAATGATTGTTGCAGCCTGAATTTAAAATTGATTACATGTATTTTGTTTGTCACTGGCCTACACACAATCCCTCATAATGTCAAAGTGGAATTATGATTTTAGACATTTTTACAAATTAATGCGATATATGAAATAGCTTGACTCATTAAGTATTCAATCCCTTTGTGATGGAAAGCCTAAATAATTTCAAGAAAAATGAGCTCACTCTCTGTGCAATAATGGCATTTAGCATGACAATTGATTGACTACCTTATCACACATTAGGTCCCTCAGTCGTGAAGCGAATTTAAAATATAGATTCAACCACAAAAAGCAGGGAGGCTTTCAAATGTCTTGCAAAGAAGGGCACCTATTGCTAGATGGCTAAATATATGGCTAAAGGACATTGAATATACACTTGAGCATGGTGAAATGATTAATTACACTTTGGATGGTATATCAATACACTTGACTGAAAATGGAACCGACTGTCACAATTCATGTACTCAGTGGATTTGTTGAAATTAATGCAATATTTGAGGCTCTCTTTCTCTCACCAATTGATTGTACAATTTATACATACAGTATTTATTTTCAGCTTGTGAGTGTGTGATATGGGAGTTGGAGACATGTTTATTTTGACATAAATGTCTAACTTTCAACACCCCCACAGCACAAGCTCTGGAGGCCCATGCGGCTGTCATTGATTTAAAAAAATGATGTCGTCAAGGCTAAGACTGCACCAGTGGGACTTACTCAGGACTTTACAGTTCATACAGCTTTTCTATTCTGATCATGGAATTATTATTTTCTAAATATAAACTAGCTAGCTAGCATTTATGAGGCCAAAAAACATGTTCCTCACACGCTAGGAATGTATTTCCTCCAATGGTATTATGAAAAGTTGCCTCTTGCTCCCAAAAGCAAGTTTTCTGAATATTTCTGAGGGGCGTGCTGTTAACGTGGCCCAATGTATGTGCTTTCAGTAGCTTGATTACATCTAGTTTCAGGAGAAATCCGCACACAGTGCCTCCCTGACCCCCTCCTGAATTGGTCAGCCAGATCTGAACACAATCTGATCACAAAGCAACTTTTGTGCATCTAGTGCTGACCTTTCAATGCGATCTTTGTATTCTGATAGCAGAAGTCAGATGTAAGTGTCGAGTGTAGACACAGCAACTGTATCGGAAGCTCTGGAACAGGATGTCTGGTTACTGGACAGCCAATAAATTGGCAGATTCAAACATATTATTGTGTATATTTAGCGGAAAAGAGTTCTTGAGGGCTCAAACGGTCTTTTTCCTCATACTGGTGAAACGGCACTTGAGCTGGCCTACTATCTAATAACCTCTCTTTGGAAAGATGTATCTCTCACAATGGTGTTATCCGTTTTGCTCTACGACCCCCACAAACCACAGGTAAATTAGGAAAATGTGTCAACTTTTGTCTACATCGCCCGAACCGTTTGGGCTACAAACTACCTGTAGAAACAGGAGACTCAATAGTGTTGTCCGTTTTGCTCTACAAGCCCCACAAGTGTCACGGGACTCGTCGAAAGGTAACCCATTCAAAATAATGTAAGGTAGTTTTGTGTAAACAAAAATAATGGGTTAAATATGTCAACAACAACAACAAAAAATCCTGAGCTTTCTTACATCTCCTACATATAGGACAGACACTACGAAACTTTATACCTTGTGCTTTTTTATTTAAACAGTCTTCTTTTGCTGTTTATGAATGTGTTTTTCAAAGCATTTCTATAGGCTATAGAGTCAAAGTTCAAAATATATTGATACTTAAATGGATCGTAAAATTCCAAATCAAATTGCTAAAAGATCCATGTTATAACCATCTTTATAAAATCCCCATGTCAGTTGATGTTGTGATGTGTCTGTCACTTAAACTCTGTGAGGCATTTATTTGCGATGGAATCTGAGTTGCAGTTAATTGCCAATTTCTGAGAATGGTAATGAACTTACACAGCAGGAAGTCCTGTGGCGGACCTCATGAGAGCCAGTTTCATCATACCACTTTGATGTTTTTTGCATTATTGAATTTTTCCGGAGTGATTGAACTTCATGTCTTAAAGTAATGATGGACTGTCGTTTCTCTTTACTTACTTGAGCTGTTCTTGCCATAACATGGACTTGGTCTATTACCAAATAGGGCTATCTTCTGTATACCTTGTCACAACACAACTGATTGGGTCAAACGCATTAACCTGTTGGAAATAAATTCCACAAATTAACTTTTAACAAGGCACACCTGTTAATTGAAATGCATTCCAGGTGACTGCTTTGTCAAGCTGGTTGAGAGAATGTCAAGAGTGTGCAAAGCTCTCATCAAGGCAAAGGGTGGATACTTTGAAGAATCTGAAATATAAAATGTGGACATTTTCACTTAGGGGTGTACTCACTTTTGTTGCCAGCAGTTTAAGCATTAATGGCTGTGTGTTGAGTTATTTTGAGGGGACAGCAAATGTACACTGTTATACAAGCTGTACACTCACGACTTTACATTGTAGCAAAGTGTCAATTCTTCAGTGTTGTCACATGAAAGATATACTCAAATATTTACAAAAATGTGAGGGGTGTACTCACTTTTGTGATATACTGTATGTAAGTTGCAGGCTGTTGATTGTGGCCTGTGTAATGTTGTCCCACTCCTCTTCAATGTCTGTTGGACATGGCGGGAACTCGAACATGCTGCCATGCATGTTGCTCTAGAGCATCCCAAACATGCTCAATGGGTGACGTGTCTGGTGAGTATGAAGGGCATGGAAGAACTGAGACATGTTCAGCTTCCAGGAATTGTGTACAGATCCTTGTGACATGAGGCCATGCATTATCATGCTGAAACATGAGGTGATGGCAGCAGATGAATGACACTACAATGGGCCTCATGATCTCGTAACGTTATCTATTTGCATTCAAATTGCCATCGATAAAATGCAATTGTGTTCGCTGTCCATAGCTCATGCCTGCCCATACCATAACCCCACCACAGGGCACTCTGTTCACAACGTTGACATCAGTAAACCGCTCCCCTACACAATGCCAAAGGCGGTACAGACGAAACCGGAATTGATCCATGAAGAGGGCACTTCTCCAACGTGCCTGTGGCCATGGACGGTAAGCATTTGCCCACTGAAGTATGTTATGACACCAAACTGCAGTCAGGTCAAAAAAGTAGCCTAGTGGTTAGCCTCTAAGGGATCGATGTCCTGTACATGGGACGGTTGAAATAACGGACGCTAATGTGATTAGCATGACTGTTGTAACAGGACATAGACAATTCAATTCTTGTTAATCTAACTGCACTGTCCAATTTACAGTAGCTATTACAGTGAAAAAATACCATGCTATAGTTTGAGGAGAGTGCACAACAACAACAAAAATGATCACGGCAACTGGTTTTAACATTCACCTCTGAAGGTAAATAATATACATACACTCAGTAACCTTGCTCAGAGATCAAATGTAGCATACTTTTGCTTGATAAAATCAAATGTTATATTCAAATGTAGGAGCTGGGTCCTAAAGTTTGAATTTCTGAAGTCTCTGGCTCCACACCCACCTCGCCCGGCCATCTATACGTGTGAAAGTGAGTGTATAAGCAAATGATCCATTATGTATGACATTCCTGGGAGTGTGTAAACTTACAAAACGTTTATGGTAATACAAAGTGTATGTCCTCCATGGTTATGTACTTAAAAATGTATCAATTGACCAACTTGGCACATTTGGGCAGACTTCATACAAAATCTATGTTTGTTTGACAGCAGACGGAACCAGGTTTTCCACTAAGATTTTGGCTGTGCTTACATACATTCTGCTTCTTTTTATCCTGAAAAACCTCCCAGTCCTTGCTGACGAAAAGCATATATATGCATTACATGATACAGCCACCACCAGGCTTGAAAATATGGAGTGTGGTGCTGTTGTGGAAGTTCAGAACTGAGAGAGATTTGGTCATTTCTTCAAAGAATCATCTTTTTTATATATTGATTAATTATTGCAATAATGAGGCTGGTTGACCCCCCACCCTTGAGTGTTGGACTGAGTAACCTAACCTTTACACAAATGCAGTATATCACTGACACTAACAATGCTCAGACATGGTTGGTTCAACCCCCTCATGCAGACCAAGGATAATCAAAAGTCACTCTGGCTTCATCCTGTCGTTATCTGCATGTGGGTTGTTGTCTTAACCCAACCCTGAATCCTAGATGCAAGGATGAGTGATTGTTCTACTCCTAAACTATCTCTAGTAAAACACACTATTGTCTATGTAATGCAGTCTTTAACCCATTTGTCAGCTCAAACCATCTCCAGTGACCATAAACCCAGGTTAGCTGCTGGGAACTAGAGTGGAGACCATAAAAACACAGGCACTAGCGGGACAGAAATGTCTTACTTTTAGATAAATATTCATTGTTTACCATATAAATAATGTAAACTAAACCAGATAAATATGTTATTTTTCTATCACAGTACCCAGGGGTGGGTTTTTCTATCACAGTACCCAGGGGTGGGTTTTTCTATCACAGTACCCAGGGGTGGGTTTTTCTATCACAGTACCCAGGGGTGGGTTTTTCTATCACAGTACCCAGGGGTGGGTTTTTCTATCACAGTACCCAGGGGTGGGTTTTTCTATCACAGTACCCAGGGGTGGGTTTTTCTATCACAGTACCCAGGGGTGGGTTTTTCTATCACAGTACCCAGGGGTGGGTTTTGTTGGATTTGCCCAAAATATAATCATTTGTATTCAGGTCAAAAAGTTAATTAATTTGGCACAATTTTTGCAGTATTTAGTTTAGTGCCTTGCAGCAAATAGGATACATGTTTTGGAATATAATTTTTTTTCTGAAATTTGGGTTAGAATGTTGGAGTAACTACAATGTTGATCCATCGTCAGTTTTTTCCTATCACAGCCACTAGACTTTGTAACTGTTTAAAAATCACCATTGCTTCATGTTGAAATCCTTGTTTTCTTTCTTTCCGGCAACTCAGTTCGTAAGGACATCTCTGTCTTCACAGTGACTGGGTGTACTGATACATCACCCATAGTGTAAATAACAGCTTCAACATGCGCAAAGGGATATTCAGTGTCTGCCTTTTGTATGTTGACCAATATACCAATCAATGCACTTCCCTGGTCTTTATGGTCAAATCTATGCTTGAAATGCACTACTCAGTTGATGGACCTGACAAATAACTGAGATTTCTTAAGCAAATGTTTACTCATTAACTTATTCAGGCTTGCCATAACAAATGGGTTACATACTTTTTGACTCAATACATTTCGTATTTGCATTTTTTATTAATAAACCAATAAATCCCTTTGACATTATTGGGTATTATGTGTAGATCAGTGACACAAAATCTAAATGAAATACATCTTACTTTGTCTGTCAACCCACATTTTTTTTAAGATTCAAGGGGTGTGAAATACTTTAGGAAAGCACTGCACGTATTGCCAACATTGAATTGTGTATTCTCCCCTCTCTCATATCTCAGTGGGTCTGGACATTGTTCCACGAGGATGAATGACTCTTCAAGAAACGGCACTGACCTTGACAACACGGATGCTTGCTTGATCCAGGGCGCTGTTGTGAGCATGATGATATTTTTTGCCAATGGCCTGTGCTTCGTCCTTGGGCTGCCATCTCTGGTCTGGTGCCTCTGGCTCTCATTGAGTGGAAGTCTCTCTGGAGGTCTTAAACCCACCCAGGTCTTCCCTGTTAACCTGTTTGCAGTGGAGCTGGTGTTCTGTGTCGGTAGTCTCCTTCTGATGGTCAGCTCCTTCCTCGAGAATGACATGTTTCAGCAGGCTCATAATTGTATATTTGGCCTCTCCTGGACCTGCAGGCCCCTGCTCCAGAGCTGCATCTGTGTGGAGAGATACCTAGCGGTGGTCCACCCTGTGGCTTTCCTCAAGTACAGACGTCGGAGGTACAGGGTGGCAAGTTCAACATTGATCTGGGTGTTGTCACTCACTTTATCATGTTCTTTCACTTTGATGGATTATGAAGCAATTGAACATTATGTGCTCATTAGTGTCTATTGCCTTGGGGTGGTCATCATTTCTCTCTGCTCCTTCTTCATCCTGCGTGTGCTGAAGCAGGCTGGTCCAGGAGAGTTAGAAGGGGGCAGAGTGGGAGAGAAGAAACAGAGGACGACAGACCCACAAAAGATGAAAGCTTTTGGGATCGTCTTAACCAACCTGGTGATGATCTTGACCAGCTCCATCTCGGTGGTTGTTGGTGTGACCACCATGTCATCCAGCCTTGACATTACCTGCAATGTCACCTTCATGTTGCTAATTGTTAACATCTTCAGTGTCATGATTTCACCCATGATGCACCTCTACAGAGAAGGAAGGCTGCTATGCCAAAGAGTCCCAGAAACACGTTAGACTTACAGTTGTGGACATTAAAGTACAGGTTTTTGTGAGAAAAATTTTTTTTGTCAGGGAGGAAATCTCATAAAAATGGCTAGAATGAAGTGAATGCCACTCATTTGAGACTGTCCTCCCTAGTTAAAGTTCCACCAGATTACGTAGACAATCCTGTTGCCATAATTTAGTACCCATCATCAAGCAACAGATCGTGTTATCACCCAACAGGTGTCATCAGAGCAACAGAACTGTCTACACTCGGTTTGTTGTTTTTATTAAATTGTTCTCTTGAAACAGTTTTGAATCATAGCTTAAGTTTTTATATCTACGAATTCCACGATGAGGTAAACCTTTTTGGCTGAGACCGCAAATTTGGCTGGAACCGGATTCCTGTTAAGTAGCAGGTAGCTGCTAGCCGTCATGAAAACGGAGTAGGCTAACGTGCTTTAATCCACGGCTGGGCACAAACCCTTTAGATGTGACATGAGTGCCACACAATCACAAGATGAAGATAAGTTGGAACTGAACAATGGACAGGGATTTGTCCTCCCTAAATGCACCACCATCAAGCAGTTTAGGGAAGAGATCCTCTGGCTGCTCTCTTGGCTGTGAGAAAATGATAACCTGCTTTCTAAATAAACTGACCTTGCTGAAGCCCAGGCAAACCGAATCAAGTTAAAAATGCCTCCTATAGTAAAGCTGTCGGTGAGCTGGGATAAGTTGTGCGGCGTTGCTCTGTACCAATCAAACAGACAGATGTTAAGCTCAACTCTACGGCCAATGGGAGACTGGACTCTTGCAAGGCATAGCAGATCCAGGAGGCAGTCTGGTCACCCTTCATCTATGCCCTCCCCACGGCCACCACAGTTCATTAGGTTCTTGACTCAAGACAGAATTTCCTCGGGCCATCTTCCACCTTCCTGGAGTTTCCGATGCCATCCACTGTTGCTGGTGTGAAGAGTGAGGCTAGCCTGTCTTGAAGCCTCCATCCCTCCTGCCCAAAGCAGTCCAAACCCGTTCCACATTGACCTCCGATGGTGAAAGATTTTGGCCTGCCTACGTTCTGTGGACCGAACAAAATCCAATGTCACCCAGGAGCCCATGCCCAGGACATCAACTCCCTCCTGCCCACGTTTCTGGCCAACTGCTATAATATTGAAACCATCGTCACTCACATAGGTTTTAATGACCTTCACTTTAGGCAATGTGAGGAACTGAGGGAGGAATAAACATTTTTATTAAACACCCTCGCCAGCACTGGGAAGATAATAATTATCTCTGGCCACCTGCTGTGCTATTGAAGGGGTTCGGAACGTTTCGGCCAACTCGTTGCCCTAAACAAGTACCTGAAGACATGTTGCACCATCTCATTTTGTCACAACTTTGACTTGCTGTGGGAGCTGCTTTATAGAATGACAGAAAGGGTATGGTAGTGTTCAGGTCCTCCCTGTCAGTTTAAGCAACAGAGGACTTGGAAAGCATATCAACTCCCATAGAAATGGCACTGTGGTTATTGTGAGTAACCTAATTGATGTTTTTCTAACTCCACCTTTTAGTGAGTTTATACAAACTGTCATATCCTACCATTCTGATAGATTGGAGACTGTCAGAAAACATGGTTGCAACATTCCTAATTTGGTTATTATTCCATTGGTATTTAAAACATTTTTTTACCTTTATTTATCTGGGCAAGTCAGTTAAGAACAAATTCTTATTTTCAATGACGGCCTAAGAACAGTGGGTTAACTGCCTTGTTCAGTGGCAGAACAACAGATTTTTACCTTGTCAGCTCGGGGATTCGATCTTGAAACCTTTCAGTTACTAGTCCAACACTCTAAGCACTAGGCTGTTACCTCGAGGCAGGGACAGAGTGGCCCACACTTAATAAATATAGCACTATTATATGATAGAGCATTCACTAGTAAAACCTTTCTTGTGAATTACCTCATTTTTGAGTTGATTGGATATTGCTCACTGAAACATAACTGTTTTCAGACTGTAGTGTCGCTCTTATCGAAGCCTCCGCCCAGACTACAGCTTTTCATAAAAGGAAAAAGTGGCCTCTATTTTTACTAATGCTCTCAGCCTTAAACACATTTCTTTTGGAGACGTTGGGTCTTTGAAGCATCATGCTATATTGTTTAAATGTCAGCCACTAGTTCTGGCCATAATCCCGTATAGGCCACCAAAGCACCGCCCCACTTTCTTTACTGATTTTTCTGAACTTTTGTCTATTTCCCTTGACAACTATGATAAAATCATTATGTTGGGTGATTTTAATATACATGTTGACATAGAGACTGACTCCAAGGCCGTTGAATGTGTGAATCTTTTGAGCTATATAGACTTTATCCAACATGTTACTCTACCCACCCCTAACAGCTGCCATACTCTGGACCTGGTTATAACCAAGGGGCTTTTTATTGGCATATCCTCTATTGTTGATGTTGCTTTATCTGAACACAATATTTTTTACTACCTTGTTGCCCGTAACACAACGTAACACTTAACACATTATTAAGAAACACTATCTTACCTCTGAAGTTGATACAGATTTTATTGAGTGTATATGATATTTTTGTTGATAACTTTAATAGCAAATTAAGGGCAACCATTGATAACATAGATCCAGTAAATTTGAAAAGTGCCACATCTAAACAGAGAGTACGGATGAATGAAGAAACAAAACAATTTAAGAGACATTGCAGAGCGGAGGTTGTCGGAAGTCAAAGTTGCATGTCCATTATGATATTATGAGAGAGCAACTTGGCATATAATAATTAGACTGTATTAATCAAATCAATTGTATTTATAAATCCCTTCTTACATCAGCTGACATCTCAAAGTGCTGTACAGAAACCCAGCCTAAAACCCCAACAGCAAGCAATGCAGGTGTAGAAGCACGGTGGCTAGGAAAAACTCCCTAGAAAGGCCAGAACCTAGGAAGATACCTAGAGAGGACACATGCTATGAGGGGTGGCTTGTCCTCTTCTGGCTGTGCCGGGTGGAGATTATAACAGAACATGGCCAAGATGTTAAAATGTTCATAGATAACCAGCAGGGTCAAATAATAATAATACCAGTGGTTGTCGAGGGTGCAACAGGGCAGCGCCTCAGGAGTAAATGTCAGTTGGCTTTTCATAGCCGATCATTGAGAGTATCTCTACCGCTCCTGCTGTCTCTAGAAAGTTGGAAACAGCAGGTCTGGGAAAGGTAGCACGTCCTGTGAACAGCTCAGGGTTCCATAGCCACAGGCAGAACAGTGGAAACTGGAGCAGCAGCACAGTCAGGTGGCCTGGGGAAAGCAAGGAGTCATCAGGTCAGGTAGTCCTGAGGCATGGTACTAGGGCTCAGGTCCTCTGAGAGAAAGAGCGAAAGAGAGAATTAGAGAGAACTTACTTTAATTCACACAGGACTCAGAATAAGACACGAGAAATACTCCAGCTATAACAGACTGACCCTAGCTCCCCAACAACTAAACTACTGCAGCATAAATACTGGAGGCTGAGACAGGAAGGGTCGGGAGACACTGTGGCCTCATCCGACCATACCCCCTGAACAGGGCCAAACAGGCAGGATATAACCACACCCACTTTGCCAAAGCACAGCCCCCACACCAGTAGAGTGATATCTCCAACCACCTACTTACCATCCTGAGACAAGGCCGAGTATAGCCCACAAGATCTCCGCCACGGCACAACCCAAGGGGGGAGCCAACCCGTGATTTAACCCCCTAGAGCCAATTGACAAAAACCTGCATCAATCTAAGTAATATAATAAAGAAACATGTCAATTTAACATACCGATATCTGGTTATTTTTATTGAAACTTTTTACATATTTCAAAAATATCTAAAAACACCCCTTTTTAGATTTGCCTTTTCTTAGTGTTCCTTTTTAGTCTTTCAGCTTTTATTGTGTAGCAAATACTTCTGTTTTAACTTTCATTGTGTTTTATTAGTTTTTACCTGTGAAGTGCATTGCATTAATGTCTGAAATGTGCCATATCAATAAAGTTTGATAGTTAGACACAGTTGCGGGCACTAAAAGTAATGGTTTTTGTGTCAAACTATAGCTAAGAGACGATAGAGAGCTGTGACAAATATGCATTCAATTAAAATTGTTCTGCCAATACCGCAGCCGCAGTCTAACTTCTTAGAGCCTGCAACTATAGTTTAAACGTATGTAGACACGGCAAAGACTAAAGGCTTCATTTGGTGGCATGTAGCAATTTAATTTTGTGAGATATAGTATGTTAGCATCAAAGTACTTGTCAACTTAAGCTGCCTCACTTGTTTAGCATTTATAATGAATGTTGGTTTGTTTTACTAGGCTATATAGGGGATTAGACCTATTAATTTAGCGTTATGATGTAATATGAATTTAGGTCCTTGTCTTTCACTAAGATTACATCATGTTATTCAAATATATGTGGACTAACTAATTATGAGACTTGGCTAATAACATCATCGTTTCGCAGGCCTATATGTGATGTGTGTTCAAAAGCATGGGGATGACGTTACAACAACACACTTAGGAAAATAACAATTGGCTCAGAACAGCTTCACAATCCACTCTCCACACATTGTAATATTGTTCTATAGTGGTAGTACACATTTTGTTTTGTAGATATGTAGTGGTGTAATAACGTTTTATGATGTTTTCTTTTATCTTTAGTTTTTTTTAGATGTAAGTGCCTTAATGTGTTTGGACCCCATGAAGAGCGGATGCTGCTTTGGCAAGAGCTAATGGGGATCACATTCCCTACCTGAAAAGATCAGCCACAAAATGTTAGAACCATTGTAACAAGTTGTAATCAAGCCCTAGTCTCCAGCATGGGAACAGAAGAGGAGTACCTGGCGCTGTAGACTCAGGCTGGACTACCCCAAATCATGGTGTCTCTGACACACACACAAACGCCAGCTTGGCAGGTCCATCAACCAATTGAAATTCCTCTCACCACGACAGAAACCTGTGGACCAGAGCGAACCTTCATAAATCATCAGAACATTAATAACCTATTTATTGACCCTGTAATACTTAGTTTAAAGTCAGACCCCCTTGGTCAACCAAACAACAGTGCAGGGCATGCACGCTGAATTAAAGGGCAACTACACTCAACAAGTTTCCTCAATTTTTCCCAGACTTCAAACGTCATCCCCTGATGTGGTTTAAGCATTATTGTGGACACAGAAAAATAACATAATTAGACGTTCTACTTAAAAATAGTGGGGGGAAAATAAACAGGGGGGAAACCAGAAAAAAATGGCGGACTTCCAAATCCTGTAAAAACAAAAATGAAACAGCTGTGTATGACTGCATTTTAGAATGTGTGTCATCCTGCAGCACAGCATTTTGGGGAAGTTCAGGTACAATATTGTCTATGCACCCAAGATGGAAAGAGGTTGGGCCATTGTAAAATGTTTTATATTATATATACCATATTTAATTTAGCATAGGCTTTTATCCAAAGCCACTTACAGTCCTGCATGAATAAATGTCCTAGGAATCAGACCCACAATCATGGCTTTGCAATGCTCTAACAAGCTGTAGGACATGGTTATAAATGCTTGATAACATTGATAATTATTCAAGCAAAAATCACCAAAAATACAATAGGTTGTCATAGATTATATTGGAATTACCAACATTACAGAAGTTTCCAGTATCTTTGGTAAACTACCGGAAGCTTTGCAACACATATGACCATCATTACATTCTTCTTCAGCATGTTGGGTATCTTTACTCAGGCTCTACCTACACAGGGCTGGGAAATTGTTTTTTTTTGTGTGTGACATTATTTTATATTTGCTGTATAGAGGTAGAGTAAATGTAACCTACATCACCACATGCTCACACTTCCAAATCATGTCTTTTTTGCTTGCTTTCACAAAATGTAAACCAACCAAATATACTTTACAGTACTATTTTAACTTTACAAAAGTCATCTTTCAACTTGTTTTACAATCCCGTATAGAAGTTGATTCTCTACTGTTGAGTGATATACCTATATTGAAATGTATTGAATGTTTTAAAATAAGTGTGGAATAAAGCAAATCTGATTGATTCAGCAGTTCAGTTCCCTGTCTCTGTCTGTCTGTCTGTCTGTCTGTCTGTCTGTCTGTCTGTCTGTCTGTCTGTCTGTCTGTCTGTCTGTCTGTCTGTCTGTCTGTCTGTCTGTCTGTCTGTCTGTCTGTCTGTCTGTCTGTCTGTTCTGTCTGTCTGTCTGTCTGTCTGTCTGTCTGTCTGTCTGTCTGTCTGTCTGTCTGTCTGTCTGTCTGTCTGTCTGTCTGTCTGTCTGTCTGTCTGTCTGTCTGTCTGTCTGTCTGTCTGTCTGTCTGTCTGTCTGTCACTGAGTACACCATGTCATCAAATATGTATCCCTCATCAGTGATGAAAGCACATGTCTTGGCTATTTGTATTACCATTCAGAAAACATGCAAAACCAGACTGGGCCTACTGGATGAAAACATTAGCTTCCATGAACATGGGGACCTGCCTGATGTTTTCATTAGCTCGTTTCATGACAGCCAACATTGTATTTTAGTAGGTGGAACTGCCTCTGTTTAGGTGTAAAGCCTAAATATTGAGTGGATTCTGATCTTCAACATGTTTGTGTTTTAAAAGGCAACTACACACAGACAGTTTAACATGTTCCTTTTAATTTAGCATGGGCTACGGCCAGACAGTCTTCATTTGATTTCATTTGATAACTCAAAACAATTGCTGATATTCCCTCATTTATGATTTATTGAGGTCATCACATTGTTGTCAGAAGTAAAAACTGGTGGGTAGACCAAAGGTGTGACGATGATGCTGCATAGACGGAAAGGCTGGCGCTCAGAATTTAAGCATGGTAGCCCAGTCTCTGGTCACATCTGTAGCTGTTAAGACCCTGAAGGACTCCCTGGTCACATCAGAACAGTGGTTATTTTAACATATCCCACCAGCAAAGTTTTCTTAACCACTGCTACAGTGGCTTCCGAAAGTATTCACCCCCCTTGGCATTTTTCCTATTTTGCTGACTTAAAACCTGGAATTAAGTGGCCTAGCCAGTCTCCAGATCTGAACCCCATAGAAAATCTTTGGAGGGAGTTGAAAGTCTGTGTTGCCCAGCAACGGCCCCAAAACATCACTGCTCTAGAGGAGATCTGCATGGAGGAATGGGCCAAAATACCAGCAACAGTGTGTGAAAACCTTGTAAAGACTTACAGAAAACGTTTGACCTCTGTCATTGCCAACAAAGGGTAAAAAACTAAGTATTGAGATAAACTTTTCTTATTGATCAAATACTTAACTTCATTAGGGTAGGGGGCACTATTTTCACCTCCGGATGAAAAGCGTGCCCAAAGTACAGTGGGGCAAAAAAAAAGAAGTATTTAGTCAGCCACCAATTGTGCAAGTTCTCCCACTTAAAAAGATGAGAGAGGCCTGTAATTTTCATCATAGGTACACATCAACTATGACAGATAAAATGAGAAAATAAAATCCAGAAAATCACATTGTAGGATTTTTAATGAATTTATTTGCAAATTATGGTGGAAAATAAGTATTTGGTCACCTACAAACAAGCAAGATTTCTGGCTCTCACAGACCTGTAACTTCTTCTTTAAGAGGCTCCTCTGTCCTCCACTCATTACCTGTATTAATGGCACCTGTTTGAACTTGTTATAAGTATAAAAGACACCTGTCCACAACCTCAAACAGTCACACTCCAAACTCCACTATGGCCAAGACCAAAGAGCTGTCAAAGGACACCAGAAGCAAAATTGTAGATTGTTAAGATGTGGGTTAAGGTTACGGTTAAGGGAATGGTTAGCTAAAATGCCAAGTAGTTGCAAAGTTGCATATTAGCTAAAATGCTAAAGTTGTCTGTGATGAGATTTGAACACACAACCTTTGGTTTGCTACACACGAACACGCAACCTTTGGGTAGGGTTAAGGGGTAAAGGTTAGAGGAAGGGATAGCTAACAATCTAACTAGATGCAAAGTAGCAAAAAAGTATTAATAATTTCCAAAATTCCTAATAAAATAAAATTGTCTGTGATGAGATTTGAATAAGCAACCTTTGGGTTGTTAGACATTTGCATTGTACAGCTAGCCAACCACCCTCACAACCATTCCCATACAGTGGAGTTATCCTTCTCTTTAACCCCAGATGGCAGGTTAGCTTCCCAGACCTATGGAGGTAGAGGAGGGGCTGAGTAAAGCTACCCAACACCCTGAAGGAGAAAGTAATTGGAGTCAGAATACACCTGAATGATCTGAAAGATATATGATCCTAAATGGATCCTATAGTTGGCTAATGTATTGACATTTGAATTGACGTGAATCTGCCATTAAAATAGCCAATGTTAAACAGATAGTTCCGGAGACCCTTTTTCTACTTCCCGAGAGTCAGGTGAAGTTATGAATACCATGTTCATGTATCTGTGCCCACTATGAAGGAAAAAGGTAGTTTTGCAATCCAATGCTAAATAGCTTAGCACAAATACTGGATGTATTCAGGTACAGCAAGCAAGCTAGCTACATCTAACTTCCTTCATACTGGACGCAGATACATGAAAATGGAATTCATGAGTTCATCTAATTCTCGATAAGAAAACAAATCACATTGTATGTATTTAACATCAGGGGTCTATGATTTTACTGTGTGTACAGTGTCTGGGTTAGAATGTTGAATTCCGATGACAACTTTAGCCAAGTCTCATGCACAGTCAGTCCCCATACATTTGAATATCATTATGTAATCTTAGTGACAGACAAGTTCAAAGTAGAACATACCATGAAGAAGAATACGATCTATGACTTAATGCTGTAAATTGTAAAATGAGTTAAAGGAACCAACATTCAACATGAAAAAAAGGGATGCAGCTTTAGTTAACAACAATATGCGCTATCTCACAAATACTATTTCTACAACCCCAAAGATGTATCTAAATAATTATTCAAACAAAAAATGACACCAATAATTATACACCTATGCCGTTTCTACATATGTTTAAACTACAGTTGCAGGCACTAAGAAGTTAGACTGCTCTGCAAAATTGACAAAACAATTTTAATTCAATGTATATTTAACACGACACATTAACTAGCATTAGTTTGAAGCAAAAACCTTTACATTAGTGCCGTCAACTGTAAGTCTAACGTGTCTCTGGTCCTCTTCGGCATGGCAGCCTTCCCTCTCTGTAGAGGTGCAGCAGTGGTGAGACCAGGACACTGAAGATGTTAACAATTAGCAACACGGGGATGACATTGCAGTTTTCATTCAGACGGGATGAATGTGTGGCGTAACCAACAACCACTGGGATGGAACTTGTTAAGATAATCACCAGGTTGGTTAAGACGATCCGAAAAGCTCTCATCTTATGTGGGTCTGTCGTCCTCTGTTTCTTCTCTCCCCCTCTGCCCCCCTCTACCTCTCCTGGACCAGGCTGCTTCAGCACATGCAGGATGAAGAAGCAGCAGAGAGAAATTATGGCCACCCCAAGGCAATAGACTATGATGACCACATAAGCTGCTGATTGTTCATCATCGAATTGAGGACATGCAAAAGCGAGCGACAACAGCCAGACCAGGGTTGAACACACCACCCTGTACCTCCGGAGTCTGTACTTGAGGAAAGCCACAGGTTGGACCACCGCCAGGTATCTCTCCACACAGATGCAGCTCTGGATCAGGGGCCTGCAGGTCCAGGAGAGGTAATACAGGATGAGAATAACCTTCCGTAACATGAGATTCTTGCTGAGAAGATAGCAGATCACCTCTAGTAGACCCTGGACACAAAACACCAGCTCCACTGCAAAAAGGTTTATAGGGAAGATCTGTGTGGATTTAAAACCTCCAGAGAGACTTCCACTCAGAGAGAGCCAGAGGCACCATAACAGACCGGGGGTTCCCAGGAGGAAGCACAGGACCTGGGCAGCATGGAAAAGTAATGGCACAACGTATCCCTGGTCAATGCAAACAGCCCAGGTGTCAAGGTAAGTGTGGTTTCCTGAAGAGTCATTCATCCCTGTAGAACACTATAAACGACTGAGATATGAGAGAGGGGAGATTTCACAATTCATGGGATTATGCTTTAATATATTGAACGCAAAATATTGATGAAATACACTGATGCAGACACACATTAAAATAATTAGAAATACGTAGCTCTACTGTTATTTCAGTCGAAACATTGTACATTTTCTCAGAAACTCTGAATAAACACATTAAATGTAAAACAGTTAGCCAAAGATCACATACACAATGATGTTCAAATGTTAAATAACCTACCCTGGTTGTTTCGGTAACTCGGATCTTGCTGTGCGATGTGCGATGTTCGTAGTTCTCTCTCCAGCAGAAGGCTGAGATCAACCCGATGGTACAACACCTACATGTATGAGTGGCTTTAGCCAAAGCTCTCTGTCCTGTGTTCTTCCTAACAAGTCACGTGTTGTGTTATTTACATAGTCACACCTGTGGGCATTGATGAATTGAGCATTATTGTATGATTTGTTTACAGCAGGTCATTTTATTTGACTAAAAATCCTATCAAAACATATAAATACTGAACAAAGCACAGATTTAAAACAATTATATGCGGCATGCATGCTCACGCAATGAATCACACACACACACACACACACACACACACACACACACAAACATAAACACAAAGAAATGCAATTTCAACTTCCGCTGGGATTTGCATTTTTGGCACAAACAGAAATGGAACCATCATCAATCATATCTCTCAGGACTTGTCTGTCCCAGCCACAGGTTAGCCCAGCCAGCTGCAAGGGCTGACTCTTTCACCTTACATGATCATATCATATGGACTTGAAAAATACACACTATTCGTCTGTTGTTCGGTTTCTGGATCTCTCTTTAATTGCATCGTGCCTACAGTATAGGCTTGTACTTACAGGTAAACCATGTGATATATTCATATGAAAACAAAATACAATCTATGTTTAAACACATTTTTTAAACAAGTGGACATTTTTTTTATTTATGTATTTATCATGATCTAAAATAGTCACATATGCTATAACGTGAGTTATAGTACCATATAGACAGTCAACGTGTGAAATGTGTACTTAGTATTAATACTATGGTACTATGTTGTAATTCAGTAATAAATTAATATGATGTAGTCTGTCTCCTAAACAGAGGCACTTACAACAGCTGAAAGGCAATGTTGACTATTATGCAAATAGCCAATGAAAACATCATGCAGGTCCCAATGTTCATAGAAAGTAATGATTTTTTTCTCCAGTTGTCCCTGTCTGGGTTCGTTTCATAATGGTAATACAATTCACCAAGACAGGTGCATTCATCACTGAAGGGGGATACATATTTGATGACATGCTGTAATCGTAAGTGACAGACAGACATGGACGGACCTGAACTGTTGAATCAATCAGATTTGGTTTATTCCCACACTTATTTTAAAACATCAAGCAATACAGGTAGAAAAGTATCTATATCCACAGTAAAACGAGTCCTATACCGGCATAACCTGAAAGGCCGCACAGCACGGAAGAAGCCACTGCTCCAAAACTGCCATAAAAAAGTCAGACTATGGTTTACCACTGCACAAGGGGACAAAGATCATACTTTTTGGAGAAATATCCTCTGGTCTGATGAAACAGAAATAGAACTGTTTGGCCATAATGACCATTGTTATGTTTGGAGGAAAAAGGAGGAGGCTTGCAAGCCAAAGATCACCATCCCAACCGTGAAGCATGGGGATGGCAGCATCATGTTGTGGGGGTGCTTTGCTGCAGGAGGGACTGGTGCACTTCACAAAATAGATGGCATCATAATGGAGGAATATTGTGTGGATAAATTGAAGCAACATGTCAAGACATCAGTCAGGAAGTTAACCTCACTAGGGTAGGGGGCACTATTTTCACCTCCGGATGAAAGCTTGCCCAAAGTAAACTGCCTGCTACTCAGGCCCAGACACTCAAAAGTTTCCAAAACTGTTAAAATCATGTCTGTGAGTATAACAGAACTGATATGGCAGGCGAAAACCTGAGGAAAATCCATCCAGGAAGTGCCATTATTTTGAAAAGGCTATTTTTCCTGTTTGCAGTGGAGCTGGTGTTCTGTGTTGAGTGTTTTCTCGAGGTGATCAGCTACCTATTCATCCGGAAGGCTACAATGTTACGTCAGGCTGTATATTTCCTATATTACCTCTCCTGGACCTGCAGGCCACTGATCCAGAGCTGCATCTGTGTGGAGCACTGCCTGGCAGTGGCCCAACCTGTGACTTTCCTCAAGTACAGGCTGAGGAGCTACAGGGTGGTTTGTTCAACAGTGGTCTGGCTGTTGTCGCTCACTTATTCATGTTTTATCCCTTTATTGGGTTATGAAGAAATCTCAGATCATTAGTGCCTTGGGGTGGCCGTCATTTCTCTCTGCTGCTTCTTCATCCTGCGTGTGCTGAAGCAGCCTGGTCCAGGAGAGGTAGAGGGGGACAGAGGGGGAGAGAAGAAACAGGGGACGACGACAGACCCACATAAGATGAGAGCTTTTGGGATTGTCTTAACCAACCTGGTGATCAACTTGGTGAGCTCCATCCGAGTTGTCGTTGGTTACGCCACCCTGTCATCCAGTGTTGACAATAGTAGCAATGTCTTCCACATGTTGCTGTTTTTTAATATCATTACTGTTATGGAATCACCCCTGATGCACCTCCACAGAGAGGGACGACGTCCATGCCGAAGGAGGCCAGAGACACGTTAGACTTACAGTTATGGGCACTAAAATAACTTCTATTTTTTACAAACTTTCTCTAGGAGACGATAGAGCATTGTGTTATGCAGACATTGAAACACAACATATTCTGTCAATACCGCAGATCTGGAAAACTTCATTGCCTGTAACTACAGTTTAAATATTTTTGCAAAAACAAAAGGTGTTGAAGAATTTGTGTCATTTTTAGTTGATCAATTGTTTTCATTTGGTGGCATGTTCCAAAAGTTTTTTGTGAGATACATTACTCTAGCATCAGAGTTGTTGTTAAAACGGCAATATACAATTCAAACAATAACATTGTGGATTCACATCCACTGTTTTGGTACAGGGCTAAGGGATGGGGAGAAACTCGCAAATGTTCAGGCTTAATAACAGTGTTTGTTTACATGTATGCTGTTTACAAACAAGGGAGTTAAAGCTCTTATATTGAGATCTGATAGGGTACGGCAGTTGATCTAAGGTCATGAGGCAATTATAAGTTATATTCTTTAAGAATCAAATGGGAATATATCATCAATTCCGATTCCTGGACAGTTAAATGTCCAGAAACACTCTGTTACCTGCCACCCTGTAGAGTTATCATTTAGTATTAGCATTAAGTTGGCCTATGGATTTTTCTTCATATGATGTCATTTCAATTTAGGTCCTTGTCTGTCACTAAGATTAGGTCATATTATTCAAGTGTATGTGGACTGAGTGTGCTTTAGACTTGACTAACGGCGTAATCATTACACATCATTCGATCCAAGATACTGCACACTCCTAGAAAGTCATTAGTCTCTCTAAACTGGAGTGGAAAAAACATGTTAAATAGGATAGTTCAGGAGTCTGGCATTGAGGCCTTTAATCTACTTCCTGAGAGTCAGATAACATTTTGGATACCATTTTTATGTATCTGCGTCAATTATGGAGGAAGTTAGAGGTAGATAGATTGCTAGCTGTACCCGAAGCAATCCAGTATTTGTGTTAAACTAGATAATATTGGCCCTCGAAACTGCCTCTAACTTCCTTCATATTGGACGCAGACAGATACAAATGATAACCACAAGTTAATCTGACTCACGGCAAGAAGAAACACTTTCCCTTTGACATTGGATATTTTAATGGCAGATGCATGTCATTTCAAATGTCAATACATTAGTATAAAATAGTAACCACAGCAATTATTATGATTCGTGCTTCTGGGTTTGCCCACCTGTCTGCCAGCCTACTGGGAACAGAGGTGTTCAACTGCTTCCTGGGCCTGGTCACTAACACCTGGTACCTGTGGCTGGTGGCGGGCTGCCCTTCGGTCCAAGTGAACCAGGAGAACTTCACCATCAACCAGTCTATCACAGAGCTTTAATACTGTGTCACTGTGTATTTTAGTTGTCACTGTATTAGACTAAGCAGAGGGCATTTGAGGATGTTGAAATGTCGAGTTTGAAATGGTGCTGGAATAGTGGAGGCAGCTCCTGTTTTCTTTGCGACTTGCGGTCTCTCTGTGGTTTTAAATCCATAGTTTAGTGTTCCGAAAAAGTCTGAAACATTAACTTGCTTGACTATGCTGAAGGTCATGTAACAAATTGTCTGTTACTGTATTTGATCCATTGCATTTGTAAGTATTCAGACCCCTTTACTTTTTTTCTTTGCAGCCTCGTTTGAATGTCGCGGTTGAGCACATTTGTATGGAATGTGGTTAGCGTACGTTAGACAATACAGAATACACTTTCATGAGATACGAACTACCTTACAAATCTGTCTTGTAGGCTAACGTTAGCTAGCCATTTCATAAGCCTGAAATGTGGCAAAAGGTCGCAAAGTTCAAGGGGGCCGAATACTTTCGCAAGGCACTGTAAATGAGCTATTTCAGATTTTTCTAAAACCTGTTTTTGCTTTGTCATTTTGGAGTATTGTTTGTAGATTGGTGAGGGAAAAAACAATGTAATCAATTTTAGAATAAAGCTGCAATGTAACAAAATGTGGAAAAAGTCAATGGATCCACTGAACATGCCCTGCTGAAAGACCCTATGTGGAAAAGTGGTTGGAGTTTGTCGGTCCTCAAGTCTTTACCAGTAATGCTAGCTGGTGTGCAACGACCGGTAGTATTAAGTATAACCACTAGATACTGGAATGTAATAACATGTTTGGTATACAGTAACTTAGAAAACGATGTTCAATAAAGAATTGCTGATTATGCAGGTAGTTTGATCTTTTGAAAAAGTGAGTCAGGCTTGCTAAAGTTAGCTAGCAAGCCCAGGCTAGCTAAGATTTTAGCTAATATTAACTTAGCTAGCTACCTCATACAACTTAGTTAGGTCGTTGCTCATAGAATTTTTTATTTTTTTATTTCATACTTCTGGTAATGTAACTTTATAATTTGCTAAAATATTAGCGAGGCAGGCTAGCTAGCTAGCTACAGGCTAGCTAACGTTAGCCTACAAGACAGATTTGCAAGGTAGTTCGTATCTCATAAAAGTGTATTCTGTATTGTCTAACGTACGCTAACCACATTCCATACAAATGTGCTCAACCGCGACATTCAAAAGAGGCTGCAAAGAAAACGAATGGGACTGTAGCGATATCAAAACCTGGGGTGTGAACTGCATTTCTATTCAAGCGTTGATTGACATGGTAATGGATTCAAAGTACTGGAGAAAAGTTGAAAAAAAGGACCCCTCCGACGCTGTACGTTACATCGTGACGTGTCATGGCGTAACGTACAGCACGCATAAAGCATCTAATTCTGTCTTACAGACTCTCTCACTTCTCTCACTGTTTAAAAACAAGAAAGGGACAGGGACAGGGTAAGGGGGATACCTAGTCATTTTTTGAGTCATCACTGCAAGCTATCATGACTCTCAAAAGCCGCTGATTACTTCTGAAGATCACTTCAGCACCGCCCTAAAAACCTGATTCAAGTTTGACACAAACCTTCCAATAGGTATGTAATGACACATTATATAAACTCTTTATAGTGATGTATTTACATTTTAGAGGCGAGGCGTTATATATGTTTTCTGATTATTTTGATCAGGGTGGAACGTGGGTGGGTATGCGTGTCTTGTGTTGTCCAGGTTTTTTTGTAGATCTACGGTATTTTTGTAAGTCTAGGGTATTGTAGGTCTATGGTGGCCTGTTCCCAATCAGAGGCAGCTATTTATCGTTGTCTCTGATTGAGGATCCTATTTAGGTTGCCATTTACCATTTAGGTTTTTGTGGGTTATTGTCTATGTGTAGTTGCATGTCAGCACTAAATGTTTATAGCTTCACGTTCGTTTTGTTGTTTTGTTAGTTTGTTTAAGTGTTCTTCGTTTATTAAAAGAAGAATGTATTCCAATCACCCTGCACCTTGGTCTCCTCTTTATGAGGAACGTGACAAGACCTGACGGAGCTCATTGCATTCTTGCATCATGCGGAGATGGGTATCATGAAGATCTTGTCATTGATTTTGTTGGAAAGGGGAGAAATTGTGCTTTACAATGGTACTGATATAACTCTTGATTTGGAAGTATTACGCTTTTTGGGCGCTAAAATAAAGTAAATTGTACAGACCAGCGCAATGTACAGAAGTTAATTAGTTTACATTGTACAGTAACGGCTACACCGGCCTGAATCTAATCCAGCAGTGTGGTTAAGGTTAGGGTTGAAGTTAGGGTTAGGTTTAAAATAACATTTTAAGAAGATATATTGTAGAAATGGGTGGGGTTTATGATTTTGTGACTGTGGTTACAAAAAATAGCTTGACCTGAGTTACAGCCCTGATGACACAGACAGCTTTGTTGACAACGTTAATGTGTGTTATGTGAATAGTTGTATTAAAAAATACCGTGTTTGATAAACTAGTAGGTTAATTACCCAACCAAGCAGATACAAATAGTAATTTTGGTTGTGAAGTGCATTATCAAAAAGCTTTGCCCTTTCTTCATAACAAAATGCTATTTATCACTTGGCTGTCTATTGTATCACCCTGTCAAAGGCCCTCCCAGTGAACACCAACTCTTAAGATGAGGAAGTACATGGTTTATGAGGATTGACTGCTGCAGTTTTAAAAATCAAATCAAATTGTATTGGTCACATACACGTGGTTAGCTGATGTTATTGCGGTTATAGCAAAATGCTTGTGCTTCTAGCTCCGACAGGACAGTAATATCTAACATGCAATCTCTAACAAATTACACAACATATACCCAATACATTCAAGACTATATACATATGGATGAGCGATTTCAGAGCAGAACAGACTACAGTAGAATAGTATAGAAAAACAGTATGTACAGTACACATGAAATGAGAAATGCCAGAAATGTAAACATTAAATGACTAAGATACCGTAGAATAGTGTAGAATACAGTATATACATATGAGATGAGTAATTCCAGATATGTAAACATTATTAAAGTGACTGGTGTTCCATTCCTTAAAGTGGCCAGTGATTCCTAGTCTATGCCTATAAGCAGCAGCCTCTAATATGCTAGTAATGGCTGTTTATCAGTCTGATGGCCTTGAGATAGAAGCTGTTTTTCAGTCTCTCGGTCCCAGCTTTAATACACCTGTACTGACCTCGCCTTCTGGATGATAAAGGGGTGAACAGGCAGTGGCTCGGGTGGTTGATGACCTTGATTATCTTTTTGGCCTTCCTGTGACATTGGTTGCGGTAGGTGTCCTGGTAGTTTGCCCCCGGCAATGCGTTGGGCAGACCGCACCACCATCTTGAGAGCCTTGCGTTTGCCTACGGATCAGTTGCCGTACCAGGCGGTGATGCAGCCTGACAGAATGCTTTCAATTGCACATCTGTACTTGTTAGTGAGGGTTTTAGGAGACAAGCTAAATTTCTTTAGCCTCCTGAGGTTGAAGTGGCACTTTACCACACTGTCTGTGTGGGTGGTCCATTTCAGTTTGTCAGTGATGTGTATGCCAAGGACCTTGAAGCTTTTCACCTTCTCCACTACTGTCCCATCAATGTAGATAGGGGGGTGCACCCTCTGCTGTTTCCTGAAGTCCATGATCATCTCCTTTGCTGACGTTGAGTGAAAAGTTGTTTTCCAGGCACCACACTCCCAGAGCCCTCACCTCCTCCCTGTAGGGTGTCTCGACATCATTGGTAATCAAGCCTACTACTGCTTGGCCATCAGTCATAGGTGAACAGGGAGTACAGGAGGGGGCTGAGCACGCACCCTAGTGGGGCCCCATTGTTGAGGATCAGCGGAGTGGAGGTGACGTTTCCTACCTTCACCACCTGGGGGTGGCTCGTCAAGGAAGTCCAGGAACCAGTTGCACAGACCCAGGGCCTCGAGCTTAATGATGAGCTTGGAGGGTACTATAGTGTTGAATGCTGAGCTATAGTCAATAAACAGCAATCTACATAGGTATTCGTTGAATAGTACGAAGCATGGGCATTCCTGTTTGGGTTTCTGCCTACAGGACTGGAGGACTAAGATGGAGTTGTGGTCAGATTTTGAATTGCAATGTTTGAGAGTCTTAATAGCATGAATAGGACAGTAAAAATGTTGATAGAATTTTGGCAGCCTGGTCCTCAGATTTGCTTTGTTAAAATCCCCAGCTACAATAAATGCAGCCTCGGGATATTGTGTGTGGTTTTTAGTTCGAGTAAAGTCCAGTGTCCATGTTCTTTGAGGGCCGTTGAGGTTTCGGCTTGAGATGGGATGTAAACTTGGGAGACAATTTGATCGACATTTAATTGTGAGGTATTCTAGGCCGGGTGAACAAAATGACTTGAGTTCATGAATGTT
Organism: Oncorhynchus kisutch; assembly: GCF_002021735.2. NCBI lineage: Eukaryota > Metazoa > Chordata > Actinopteri > Salmoniformes > Salmonidae > Oncorhynchus > Oncorhynchus kisutch. Next base: position 76,563 of record NW_022263133.1, read on the forward strand.
CCAAGAATTACACCATGAGTCGTTAATCATGAAACACACACCCCCGCCCTTCTGCAATATTTATTCCTGTCTGCGCAATGTACTGGCAATCCTACTGACTTTACTGACTCCGACAGAGTATCCTGAGACAGCCATGTTTCCGTGAAACAAAGTACGTTACAGGCCCGATGTCTCTCTGGAAAGGAATCCTTGCTTGAAGCTCATCAACTTTGTTATCCAAAGACTGAACATCAGCGAGTAATATAATCGGAAGCGGTGGGTGGTGTGCGCACCTCCTAAGTTGAACCAGTAGGCCGCCTCTCCTCCACCAGCGATGTTTTGGTTTGGCCTCTGGAATGTGTTCCATTGCTCTAGGGAGAGTGAACTAAGGATCAGCTCCAGGGAAGTGGTATTCCTGGTCGTAGTGCTGGTAGTTCTGGTGAGTTACCGCCGCTGTAATATCCAATAGTTCTTCCAGGCTGTATGTAATGACACAAATCATTTCCTGAGGTAATAATAAAAAAAAATAGTACATAAAAATACTAAATACTGCAAAGTTTTCTAAGAGCTAGTCGCGATGCTGCCATCTCCGTCAGCTCCGTCTGAGTTGCACTTGAAGAGATCTGCAGTCTGCAGCCGAACATGTGACATAGAGAAGACCAAGGGGACCCTCCCTACCACACAGACATACGCTCGTTGTGAGAACTCCTACTGTATAAATGGGAACAGGGAGGACACTTGAATCAGGTCAGTGACGGTTGACCTGGTCAAAGGTCAAAACAGTTTAGAATTTTTTCCAATTCACCTTCAAAACCAAGCCTGGTAGAACCAGCCTGATTGTTCCTTTTCATATCATTATATCTGAAGTGAAATAGAAAGATGACTGCAGCCTTCAGGTTTGTTCCATCATGCTAATCTTACCCATTTATAATGTAATCAGTGCTCAGTGTGTGTTTGTGTGAGACCCATCAGTATCTTAGAGAAGGTGCCAGGAGCTGATATAAGCTGCCAAGCCTATCAATGTGGTACTGGCAAAGACGTTACCTCTATCTTCACTTCATACCTGTTCACCAATGGTCGTCAAAGAGGAGATCAGCAATAGGTAGATGTAGTTTGACCTGTTCAAAATAGGATAGTTGAAATCTATATGCTAACAAAGAAATAGAAAATAGAAAACAAATATATACTAACTGCCATTGGTAATAGAACAGTGACTGTGTTCACACATGCAACTATGGAGCCAGCACTTGGAGACTTGCAAGATGATGTGATGGAGTCCTGACTAACAGACAGGCTTGATACTGACAGCAGATATGTCCAGTATTTGCATCACCCCTTTCATTCCATGTGTCACTGATTAACTCTGCCAATTTCTAGAAATGGAGAGGACATGAGATACTTTTACCAGATATCAGCCTAGTTCATTTAATGAGGAGACCATATTTGGGTAGGTTTGATCTGACTTATTATTATTTTTGGACTCTGCTGGTCATCTATGAACGTTTTGAACATCTTGGCCATGTACTGTTATAATCTCAACCCGGTACAGGCGGAAGAGGACTGGCCAACCCTTATAGCCTGGTTCCTTTCTATGTTAATTCCTAGGTTTCTGCCTTTCTAGGGAGTTTATCCTAGCCACCGTGCTTCTACATCTGCATTGCTTGCTGTTTGGAGTTTTAGGCTGTGTCACGCCCTGACCTTTATTCTCTATTTTGGTTTAGGTCGGGGTGTGACTAGGGTGGGCATTCTAATTTCTTTATTTCTATGTTGGCCTGGTATGGTTCCCAATCAGAGGCAGCTTTCTATCATTGTCTCTGATTGGGGATCATACTTAGGCAGCTTTTTCCCACCTGTTGGTTGTGGGATCTTGTTTGTGTATAGTTGCCTTGAGCACTGCATAGCTTCACGTTCGTTTGGTTCTTTATTGTTTTTTGCCGGTTCACGTAATAAAGATGATAAACCCAAACCCAAACCACGCTGCATTGTGGTCCGATTCTTACAATAACGTTTGTGACAGGCTGGGCTTCTGTGTAGTACTTTTTAGGCACGACTTTGACTTCTATTGTATTTTTCTATTATATAATTGAATGGTATCAGCCAATATTTGAGAGGGAGAAACCCTGTGTATTCTGCATCAGGATCAGGGATCTCCTGTTGTGTACGGGACACCACACATTAAGGTATGACAACACTGACATGTTTGCCAAGGTATCCTTATTACCACCAGACAAATGCTGTCATCAAGGCAAAGGGTGGCGACTTTGAAAAATCTAAAATCTAAAATATATTTTGATTTGTTTAGCACTTCTTTGGTTACTACATGACTCCATATGTGTTATATCATAGTAATGATGTCTTCACTATTGTTCAACAAAGTAGATAATAATAAACATAAAGTAAAAAACCCCGGTAATGAGTAGGTGTGTACAAGCTTTTGACTGGTAATGTATATATGTTTACTCATGTTTCTTGTATCTCTCAGATATAGGAGAGACACTGTTGTTCCATAAAGTTCATATGTTATTCAATGCTTTTGTATGGGATAATATCAGTAATACAGAAAAATATTTTCATCCAAAACATTTTTATATATATATTTGATATTTTGATACTCTGATTTGTAAACATTAAGTGAATGTAAATGTCTTATGAAGATATCACATGTGCTGTAGTCTACCTGTAAGTACAAACCTATTACTGCATTCACTACGCAATTCGAGAGAACCTAGAATCCATAAAATGAATACTGTGTATGT
>NW_022263134.1:0-79256 GCF_002021735.2 Oncorhynchus kisutch
CATTTATTAAGTGATATTCTTCCAAGAATCAGCTTAATTTATAAGTCCTAATTGGATGTAGCAACTGCAGATTTCCCCTTTAAGAGGAATAGTGGTGATATGTATTTATATGTAGTGGTGATATTCGTAGAGCTGAAGAGCTGCACAAAAGTGCAATACATTTTAAGGTAATGTTCCCGCGTTAGCAGAAGCTGCATTCATGCCACGGTAAATGCTACATATGTCGTCTCAGTTGGAAATTACATTTACATTTAAATCTGAGCTATAAATATGGTTTGAATCGAGCCCTTAGTGGTCACTAATGCCAAAACAGAGAGATATGCTTGAAGTTCTTTGTTCTAGTGGATGGCAAAACAATTATGTACATGCCCAAATATGTAGGCTAATGATGCTCAAATTAAAACACCAGTAAAAAAATGTCACTATCTGATGAATGTAATAGTTACTGTGGACCAAGCAAGCTAAAAACGATTTGATGCTCTTTTAATTAATAAATGTATGTTGACCTCACCTGCAGCATCTTGGACCAGCAAAATTACAGACAGTAGTACCCAAAAACCCATAGCTTTTCCTGTCAGTATCCAACCAACCAGACGGCTGTTTGATGGATAGACACTGACTGACTGATGTCCAGCTTTATAGATGTCCATGCTTAGATTACATCAATGTTACACATGTGCAATCTGATTAACAGTTCCAATGATAGCAGGCTGCTCATCTGGGTTTGCTGATAAAATCATGTTCTATTTTATTTTCAGAATGCAAATTCTCAAAAAGAGAGATGAGGTGATATTTCTATCTCAAGCTATTCAATTAAAGAAACAGTGTCCACTGACATTTCTAGTTTTCAACCAGAGTTTGTGTTTACTATATAGAGGAACCAGGCAAGGCTGAAATTACCTTTAAATGGCTCAGCGCTCCATGGACTGAATCCCGGCCTAAGAACAATTAACCTGCATGATTGCAATATGTACATTATCAGTCAAAAGTTTGGACACACCTACTCATTCCAGGGTTTTTCTTTATGTTTTACTATTTACTATAATAGTGAAGACATCATAACTGTGATATAACACAAAAAAACAAAAAAAAAGTGTTAAACAAATCAAATACATTTTATTGTTGTAGATTCTTCAAAGTAGCCACCCTTTACATTGATGACAGCTTTGCAAACTCATTCTCTCAACCAGCTTCATGAGGTTGTCACCTTGAATGCATATCCATTAACAGGTGTGCCTTGTTAAAAGTTCAGTTGTGGAATTTATTTCCTTCTTAATGCATTTGAGCCAATCAGTTGTGTTGTGACAAGGTAGGGGTGGTATACAGAAGATAGCCCTATTTGGTAAAAGACCAAGTCCATGGCAAGAACAGCTCAAATAAGCAAAGGGAAACGACAGTCCATCATTACTTGAAGACATGAAGGTCAGTCAGTCTGGATTTCAAGAACTTTGAACGTTTCTTCAAGTGCTATGATGAAACTGGCTCTCATGAGGACCGCCACAGGAAAGGAAGACCCAGAGTTACCTCTACGGCAGAGGATAAGTTCATTAGAGTTACCAGCCGCAGAATTTGCAGCCCAAATAAATGCTTCACAGAGTCAAGTAACATACACATCTCAACATCAGCTGTTCAGAGGACACTGTGAATCAGGGCTTCATGGTCAAATGTAACCTTTATTTCAACTAGGCAAGTCAGTTGAGAACAAATTCTTATTTACAATGACGGCCCACACTAGCCATACCCGGACGACACTGGGCCAATTGTGCGCCTCCCTATGGGACTCCCAATCACGGCTAGTTGTGACAGCCTGGATTCGAACCTGGGTGTCTGTAGTGACACCTCTTGGACTGAGATGCAGTGCCTTAGACCGCTGCACCACTTGGGAGCCTTATTTGCTGAAATGAAACCACTACTAAACAAAGCCAATAAGAAGAAGAGACTTGCTTGGGCCAAGAAACACAAGCAATGGACATTAGACCAGTGGAAATCTGTCCTTTGGTCTGATGAGTCCAAATTTGAGCTTTTTTGGTTCCAACCGCCGTGTCTTTGTGAGACGCAGAGTAGGTGAATGGATGATCTCCGCATGTGTAGTTCCCACCGTGAAGCATGGAGGAGGAGGTGTTTTGGTGTGGGGGTGCTTTGCTGGTGACACTGTCTGTGATGTATTTAGAGTTCAAGGCACACTTAACCAGCATGGCTACCACAACAGTCTGCAGCTCTACGCCATCCAATCTGGTTGAAAAACAAATGATAGGACAATGAACCAACACACCTCCAGGCTGTGTAAGGGCTATTTGACCAAGAATGGGAGAGATGGAGTGCTGTATCAGATGACCTGGTTGAGATCGTTTGGGATTAGTTGGACCGCAGAGTGAAGGAAAAGCAACCAACAAGTGCTCAGCATATGTGGGAAATCCTTCAATACAGTTGGAAAAGCCTTCTAGGTGAAGCTGGTTGAGAGAATGCCAAGTGTGTGCAAAGCTGTCGTCAAGGCAAAGGGTGGCTACTTTGAAGAATCTCAAATATTGTCAGGCGTCGAAGAGTGATGGGTGTGGAGTCAGGCGCAGAGAGCAGAGGATTCTGAAAAAACCATTTATTCCGGAACAATCACAGCGAACAAAAGAGGGTAACGCCGAACACAGGCGTAAAACACTCCAAAATGTACAACACCGGTACATACGCCGAACAGCGGAAAATCAATGACAGGACACTCCTGAACCAAAAACAGCAAACAAGCCCGCACGAACACAGGCGGGCTAACTGAACTTAAATAACCCCAACCCAAAACCCCAAACAAGGAACAGGTGAAACCAATTAAACCAAACAAAACGAAAAGGGGACAAGGGATCGGTAGCAGCTAGTAGACCAGTGACGACGACCGAGTGCCACCCGAACGGGAAGGGGAGCCACCTTCAGTGATAGTCGTGACAAATATAAAATATATTTTGATTTGTATAACACGTTTTAGGTTACTACATTATTCCATGTGTTATATCATAGTTTTGATGTCTTCACTATTATCCTACAATTTAGAAAATAGTACAAATAAAGAAAAACCTTTGAATGAGTAGGTGTGTATGAACTTTTGACTGGTACTGTAAGTCAAAATAATGATTTATTATCTTTTGATAAATAATGTTCTGACCTCACCTGCAGCCTCACGGACCAGCAGAACTACAGACAGTAGTCACCAACAACCCATAGCTCTTCCAGTTACCATCCAACCAAATGACAGACACAATGACTTGTGTGTAGCTTACAATATGCACACACACACACACACACACACACACACACACACACACACACACTATTCTTTTCCCCTCCATTTTGTATGTTAATGGTTGCTTTAGGTGGAGGCCAGTGGCTAATAATCGCTAGATGGGCAAATTAGAAAGGACCAAATCAAAATGTGACTACCGTCAGACTTCACTCAATTCAATACTGTACATTTGAACTGCATTTCCTTAAGCAATTCTCACATGTATTTAACAATGTAATTTATTTAATTTAGTCCTAGAAAGTGGGCTGTTGTTGTGTTTTGTGTCGATTTTGATTGATGAAGGAATGTAACTTTGAGCCGGATGGAGGAAGTTGACATGGTGGAATCAGAAGTGTTATTTGAAGCTGAAAGCACGTCACCTACAGTTAGTGAGAAAGATGAGTGAACAGTGAAGTCCAAGAATGAAACAAAAAGTGCTCAAATTGAAGTTCCTTTGGGAAACCCTTTTGAAGTCACTAGGTAAAGAAGGCGCTGGGAGAAGTGGATGCAGTCAAAGTAACCAGGAGCGGTTTGGTGTTAATATAGCAAAAGGAGCGTGCATTATGGCTCACAAAATTATCAACGCATGAATTGAACAGCTGTGATTTTCGGAGCAAAAGATATTTCTGGAATCCCGGTGGACATTGAAAATCAATATCTTAGGCAAAACAATCCAGGGGTAGTTAATGCACATCGCTTGACCTGTGTGGAGAATGAGAAAAAGTAGCAATTTTATTGATGTTCGATGTAGAGTATCTACCAACCTATGTAAAGTTGGATATACAGTGCATTCGGAAAGTATTCAGACCGCTATAGTGACAAAGAAAAAACAGGTTTTTAGAAATCTTTGCTAAAAAGTAAATAATAGAAATGGAAATCTCATTTAGAATAGTATTCAGACCCTATACTCAGCACTTTGTTGAAGCACCTTTGGCAGCGATTACAGCCTTGAGTCTTCTTGGGTATGACGCTATAAGCTTGGCACACCTGTATTTGGGGAGTTTCTCCCGTTCTTCTCTGCAGATCCTCTCAAGCTCTGTCAGGTTGGAAGAGAAGCATTGCAGCACAGCTATTTTCAGGTCTCCCAAGAGATGTTCAATCGGGTTCAAGTTAGGGCTCTGGCTGGGCCAATCAAGGACATTCAAAGACTTGACCCAAAGCCACTGCTTTGTCTTGGTTGTGTGCTTAGGGTCATTGTCCTATTGCAGGTTTTCATCAAGTAACTCTGTACTTTGCCCCGTTCATATTCCCCTTGATCCAGACTAGTCTCCCAGTTCCTTCCACTGAAAAACATCTACACAGGATGATGCTGCCACCACCATGCTTCACCATAGGGATGGTGCCAGGTTTCCTCCAGACGTCACGGTTGGCATTCAGGCTAAAGAGTTCAATCTTGGTTTCATCAGACCAGAGAATCGTATTTATGATAGTCTGAGAGTCGTTTAGGTGCCTTTTGGCAAACTCCAAGCGGACTGTCATGTGTATTTTACTGAGGAGTGGCTTCCGTCTGTGGCTACTCTACCATAAAGGCCTAATTGGTGGAGTGCTGCAGAAATGGTTGTCCTTCCTGTCTTGGTGGTTCCAAACTTCTTCCATTTAAGAATGATGAAGGCCACTGTGTTCTTGGGGACCTTCAATGCTGCAGAACTGTTTTGGGTACACTTCCCCAGATCTGTCCCTCGACAAAACATTTTCTTTTCGGAGCTCTACGGACAATTCCTTCGACCTCATGGCTTGGTTTTTGCTCTGATATTGAGATAAGATGGTTCTGAGAGGGCTGCCTCGCTTTTAGTTCTTAGGAAACTTTGCAGTATTTTGTGAATTTATGTATTATTTCTTACATTGTTAGCCAAGAAAATGTTATGTGCTATTATATACAGCTGGGAAGAATTTTTGGATATAAGAGCAGCGGTAACTCACCAGCACTACCAGTATTACGATCAGGAATACGACTTTCCCGAAGCTGATCCTTTGTTCTCACCACCCAGGGCAATTGAACTGATTCCAGGGGCTGACCAAAACAACGCCGGTGAAAAAGAGGGACTCAAATAGGTCTTCTAGTCTGACTTAGGAGGCACGCACACCACCCACTGCTTCGGAGTATATTAATCGCTAATGTTCAGTCCCTGGATAACAAAAGTTGAGAAGATCAGGGCAGGGTTTCTTTCCAGAGAGACATCAGGGATTGTAACATACTCTGTTTCACGGAAACATGGCTCTCTCGGGAAAGAACGCAAACTGGAAACCATATATCCTGAGGCTGCATTTACTGTAGTTGGGGATATTAACAAAGCACATTTGAGGAAAAGGCCACCTAAATTCTATCAGCATTTCGACTGTAGTACTAACGCTGGAAAAACTCAACCATTGTTATTCCAACTTCCGGGATTCAAACAATGCCCTCCCCCACCCTCCTTTCGTCAAATCTGACCACCACTCCATTTTACTCCTCCCTTCCTATATGCAGAAACTCAAACAGGAAGTACCCGTGCTAAGGACTATTCAACACTGGTCTGACCAATCGGAATCCACGCTTCAAGATTGTTTTGATCACTTCGGACTGGGATATGTTCCGGGTAGCTTCAGAGAATAATATTGAAGTGTACACTAAGACGGTTAGGAGATGTAGGAGATGTTGTACCCACTGTGACCATTAAAACCTACCCTAACCAAAAACCGTGGATAGATGGCAGCATTCACACAAAACTGACACCAACGTCTTGCTTTCCGACAAGCTAAACATGTTATTTGCCCGCTTTGAGGATATCACAGTGCCACCGACGCGGCCAGCTACCAAGGACTGTGGGCTCTCCTGCTCCGTGGCCGACATGAGTAAGACCTTTAAACCTGTTAACTCTCACTAGGCTGCCGCCCCGTGTCGGCATCCCTAGCCGCGTCCTCAGAGCAAGCGCAGACCAGCTGGCTGCTGTGTTAAGAACGTATTCAATCTCTCTCTATCCCAGTCTGCTGTCCCCACATGGTTCAAGATGGCCACTACTGTTCGTGTACCCAAGAGCGCAAGTATAAACACCATGGGACCATGCAGCCGTCATACCGCTCAGGAAGGAGACTCATTCTGTATCCTAGAAATGAACGTACTTTGTTGCGAAAAGTGCAAATCATTCCCAGAACAACAGCAAAGCACCTTGTGGAGATGCTGGAGGAACCGGGTACAAAAGTATCTACGTCCATAGTTAAACGAGTCCTATATCGACATAACCTGAAAGGCCGCTCAGCAAGGAAGAAACCACTGCTCCAAAACCGCCTTAAAAAAGCCAGACTACGGTTTGCAACTGCACATGGGGATCGTACTTTTTGGAGAAATGTCCTCTGGTCTGATGAAACAAAAATTGTATTGTTTGGCCATAATGACCATCGTTATGTTTGGAGGATAAAGGAGGTAGGCTTTTAAGCCATAGAACACCTTCCAAACAGTGAAGCACGGGGGTGGCAGCATCATGTTGTGGGGGTGCTTTGCTGCGGGAGGGACTGGTGCACTACACAAAATAGATGGCATCATGCGGTAGGAAAATTATGTGGATATATTGAAGCAACATCACAAGACATCAGTCAGGAAGTTAAAGCTTCGTCGCAAATGGGTCTTCCAAATGGACGATGACCCCAAGCATACTTCCAAAGCAAAATGGCTTAAGGACAACAAAGTTGGGGTATTGGAGTGGCCATCACAAAGCCCTGACCTCAATCTTATAGAAGATTTGTGGGCAGAACTGAAAAAGCGTGTGCGAGCAAGGAGGCCTACAAACCTGACTCAGATACACCAGTTCTGTCAGGAGGAATGGGCCAAAATTCACCCAACTTATTGTGGGAAGTTTGTGGAAGGCTACCTGAAATGTTTGACCCAAGTTAAACAATTTAAAGGCAATACTGCCAAATACTAATTGAGTGTATGTAAACTTCTGACCCACTGGGAATGTGATGAAAGAAATAAAAGCTGAAATAAATCATTCTCTACTATTATCCTGACATTTCACATTCTTAAAATAAAGTGGTGATCCTAACTGACCTAAGACAGGGAATTTTTACAAGGATTAAATGTCAGGAATTGTGAAACTGAGTTAAAATATATTTGGTTAAGGTGTATGCAAACTTCTGACTTCAACTGTATAATAAATTTAAAAGTCTAAATGGATGTAGCAACTAAGGATTCTAGCTTTAATTATGCAATTTATCTTATTTAAAAACAAAGTAGGCCTACAGAACAATAAACCACACATTTGATTCAAAATCTTTTTTAAAATTTTAAATCACTTGTAGAATCGCAGGTCAGTTTTCAAAAGTTGAACATTGATCATACAAGCCCACCACATGTAAACACTGTTAGTAGAGCTAAGTTAGAGCATTCACAATTTTATAACAGTAACTCAACAATAGCAGCAAAGAAAAAGTTAGTGGTTACATTTAAAACAAATATTAGCAGGATACTAGACATTGGAATGTAGTGAGAAGATAAATATATTAAAACATACAATCCTGATAATTATCAAAGGCACATTGACAAATGTCCTTGGTGATGGCAGAAATATTAAAGTTACAGTTGGCTAGTGACCGTTATCTTTTGAAGTGATATGAAACTTGTACCAGTCGTAACAATGTGATTTCTAAGTAAATGGAGGAATCTACCACACACCCAGCAAGGTTGCTAAGGTGCAGGAAGATGTCTGAACAGACCTCTAATTTAAGCATAACAATAATTATCAGCAATTTCCATCCACCCCAGCTGCAGAGAGTCTCTTCTTCAGACCTCCAAGGAAATACCAAGCACTTCAAAACATGATACTACCTCTTTTGCACTTCCCACCAGTCTTTCTCCCTCTACTATCTCTCATAGTGAGCAGAAGTATCTGTGGACTGGGAAAGCTATGAGGCCGGAGATGACGATGCCCAGACAGTCTCCTACACTGGCTGCCACCATGGCAAACTCCCTCTGTCTGTCTCCAGTCTGCAGGGAGAGAGGGGAAAGGTAAGGGGAGTGGCACGCAAACACACACAAACATGTCCGATGGCTGACCCTCCAGCTAATGTTATATATTGACATAAACACAAGCTTATATATGCAGGCTGACAAACACACACACACACACACACACACCACACCCTGGTGACTGACCTCCTTGCTGATGAAGTAGAATGTGGGCAGCTCCTCCCAGCAACCCCTCGTAGAGGACTATCACAAACACCAGCCATGCACTGGGCAGGAACTGGTAGTACACCGACAATAACAGCAACACCGCGTTCACACACTGAGGGAGACAGAGCAACACCGCGTTCATACACTGAGGGACCAGGGCCCGTATTCACAAAGCATCTTAGAGTAGGAGTGTTGATCTAGGACGATAAAATGACATGGACAGGGGGGGACCCGATCCTAGATCAACACGCCTACACTGAGATGCTTTATGAATAAGGGTACAAAAGGTAGTGGTGGGGATGGTGGGGGAGCTAGAGGGGAGGAAGAAGAAAATATAAAGCCAGGTGGAGAGAGAGAAAGATCAGAGAAAGTTATAGCTCCACCACTAGGTCTGTTACGCTGACCGTATTACCACCACACCGGCAATCACGAGTCATGACCGCAGTCAAATTCCACATGACAGTTGAGTCACGGTAGCTATGCTTCTCCAAAACTGCACTCTGATGTTGCCGATGGTCATTAGTAGCCTACCAAACTTGCTAACAGCCAGTCGCTAATGACCTGGTACTCAGCGCTCTATTGTCCCTCTAATTCAATGCAAATGCATTCCAAAAATCTAATCAAACACTTATTGAGACTGACTAATATCTCAGTAGCTTTAAATGGCATATCTATCCAAATGAATATATTTCCATGGCTGAATTTCTGTAGTTCAATGCTTCCCCTTCTGGCTATTTGGATAAAATCATAATGCAGTTTCTAAATATATATGGCAGGATAAGCGAGCCCGGATCAAATGAAAAAAACTTTACGAGGGAAAGACGTAGGACTATCCGTACCGAACTTTAAATTGTATTTCCAGGCACTAGCATTTCATTCCATCCTAAATTGGTTTAGACATGAATCTTCCGCCCCGTTGCGGAGTATAGAATGAAATATGGTGTCTCCTATTGCCCTGGAAGAGGTGGTCTTCACTGATATAACCCTTAAACAAATGTAAACTACGCTTCGGTCCTATTATTGATCACACAATTTCTATATGGCGTCAAATTGAAAATCGATATAACTGGGATTCAAAATGACATATACTCCAATATTTCACAATAATGCCTTGTGATCTGGAGGGTGGCCTTTTGCATCACCCCCAATGGTCCAAATGTGAAATCCATACCCTTGCTGATATCATGGATAGTAATGGTTCGTGAACATTCCAAGAATTGAAAGACAGATACATACCAGGCAAATCTTTTTTCAATATTTACAATTTAGTTCAGCTTTGCTGGCCTATGGAGTCCCCTGGGAAACCCAACTACCGAACCATCCAATGCTGGGATTTATAAATAAATGATCTGGGCTCCTGAAAAGGACTGATCTCTATAATATAGAAAACTTTTGGAAAGCTCATTCTGAGCTAGTCATTCAAAAAATGGTCCACAGATCTAATTGAAATCGGAAAAACCCTTTAACTGGAACAGAACATTGAAAAACATGACTTTGTCATCCCGTAATCTGAACAATCAATTTATACATTGTCTGTTCACACACGGTATTTAACACCAAGGAATCGTTTTACGATTAAATTGACCCCAACTCCTAAAATCAGGTAGGCACATTCCTCCATATGTGGGTGTACCCTGCAGTTAAATGCTTCTTGGCAAAGATACAAAATTCATTCAGAAGTGCATGAATGTAAATTCAATGCTTTGCATCTATGTTACTTAACGATGAAAGCTCCTTGAATCTCTCAATCAGAGATGATTAATGCTGACAGGCAACACTGCCGCAAAATATTATGTTGGATCTTACACGGCAATCACCTCACTCTCTCCCAATTTGCAAGTGGATACAGTTACTTTTAGAAGTTAGAACATCATTTGTATTTATTATGGATCCCCATTAGCTGCTGCCTTGGCATTGGAAAACCTTTGTGGTTAAATCTATTTGAAATTCACTGCTTGACTGAGGCATCTTACAATTGTCTGTATGTGTGTGGTACAGAGATGAGTAGTCGTTAAACACTTATTGTACACAGAGTGAGTCCATGCAACTTGTGTGACTTGTTCAGCAAATGTTTACTTCTGAACTTATCTAAGCTTGCAAAGGGGTTGAATACTTAACAAGACATTTCAGCTTTTGATTTTTAATTAATTTGTAAACATTTCTAAACATAATTCAATTTTTACATTATGGGGTATTGTGTGTAGGCCAGTGACAATCTCAATTGAATCCATTTTAAATTCAGGCTGTAACACAATAAAAATGTAGAAAAATCTAAGGGGTGTGAATACTTTTTCAAGGCATAGTACCAAATAAAAATGGCCTAGAAGGCCAGCATCACGGAGTCGCCTTTTCACTGTTGACGTTGAGACTGGTGTTTTGTGGGTACTATTTAATGAAGCTGCCAGTTAAGGACTTGTGAGGCTTCTTCCTCAAACTAGACACTAAATGTACTTGTCCTCTTGATTGATCAGTTGGGCACCGGGGCCTCCCACTCTTTCTATTCTGGTTAGAGCCAGTTGCCACAGATGTCTCAAACTTTTAGGGAGAATGCAATTGGCATGATGACTGCAGGAATGTTCACCAGAGCGGTTGTCAAATAATTAAAATGTTAATTTCTGTACCATAAGCCACCTCCATTGTTTTAGAGATTTGGCAATACGTCCAACCGACCTCACAACCGCAGTCCATGTGTATGGCGTTGTGTGGGCGAGCGGTTTACTGATATCAACGTTGTGAACAGAGTGCCCCATGGTGGGGTTATGGTATGGGGAGGCATAAGCTATGGACAACAAGTGTAATTGCATTTTATCGATGGCAATTTGAATGCACAGAGATACCGTGACGAGGTCCTGAGGCCCATTGTCGTGCACGGCACCATGCCGCAAGGATCTGTACAAATCAAATCAAATCAAATTTATTTATATAGCCCTTCGTACATCAGCTGATATCTCAAAGTGCTGTACAGAAACCCAGCCTAAAACCCCAAACAGCAAGCAATGCAGGTGTAGAAGCACGGTGGCTAGGAAAAACTCCCTAGAAAGGCCAATACCTAGGAAGAAACCTAGAGAGGAACCAGGCTATGTGGGGTGGCCAGTCCTCTTCTGGCTGTGCCGGGTGGAGATTATAACAGAACATGGTCAAGATGTTCAATGTTCATAAATGACCAGCATGGTCGAATAATAATAAGGCAGAACAGTTGAAACTAGAGCAGCAGCACAGTCAGGTAGACTGGGGACAGCAAGGAGTCATCATGTCAGGTAGTCCTGGGGCATGGTCCTAGGGCTCAGGTCAGTTGAAACTGGAACAGCAGCATGGCCAGGTGGACTGGGGACAGCAAGGAGTCATCATGTCAGGTAGTCCTGGGGCATGGTCCTAGGGCTCAGGTCCTCCGAGAGAGAGAAAGAAAGAGAGAAGGAGAGAATTAGAGAACGCACACTTAGATTCACACAGGACACCGAATAGGACAGGAGAAGTACTCCAGATATAACAAACTGACCCCAGCCCCCCGACACATAAACTACTGCAGCATAAATACTGGAGGCTGAGACAGGAGGGGTCAGGAGACACTGTGGCCCCATCCGAGGACACCCCCGGACAGGGCCAAACAGGAAGGATATAACCCCACCCACTTTGCCAAAGCACAGCCCCCACACCACTAGAGGGATATCTTCAACCACCAACTTACCATCCTGAGACAAGGCTGAGTATAGCCCACAAAGATCTCCGCCACGGCACAACCCAAGGGGGTTGTGTACACAATTACTGTAAGCTGAAAATATCCCAGTTCTTCCGTGGCCTGCATAGTCAGACATGGTACCTGTTGAGCATGTTTGGGATGCTCTGGATCGACGTGTACGACAGCGTGTTCCAGTCCCCGCCAATATCAAACAACTTTGCACTGCCATTGAAGAGGAGTTGGACATCATTCCACAGGCCACAATCAACAGCCTGATTGACTCTATGCAAAGTAGATGTGTCACGCTGCATGAGGCAAATGGTGGTCACACCAGATACTGACTGGTTTTCTGATCCAGCCTCTTTTTTTTAAAGGTATCTGTGACCAACAGATGCATATCTGTATTCTCAGTCATGTGAACTCATTTCAATTGACTGATTTCCTTACATGAACTGTAACTCAGTAAAATCTTTGAAATTGTTGCATTTTGTGTTTAGTTTTGTTCAGTATATTATTTAGTATGTAAAGACAACATTAAATTGAGAATAGTCAGATGGGTGAGAATATTATCAAGTACTCAAATTGTGAATGTGAGACTGATGAAGTGTGTGCAACCTGAGCAAGAAACAGCAGAGCGCTTGCCTTTCATCCAACTCTTTTCAAATCATCATTAGTCGCACAACTAAAGTTGCATACATAACTACATATTCAGCATATAGAAGGACCTGTTTCAAATGATCACTTTGTTAACCACAACACAGAATAGCCATATATGGGCACACCCTCTGAAGTCAATATCCTTTCTATTATATTCAAGCTATTTTCAATTATATTCTTCTTCCTATCAAATAATGCCACGGAATTCTAAGAAAATCCTGTAAAAATAATTAGTGTAGCCCACAGCCATATGGCAGAGCCAGATCAGGGCCTAACATGAGGACAACTCAAAATATGCTGTTCTGTTCTTCGGTATAGGCTACATTTTCTTCTTGATGGTGTAGGCTATATTAAATGGATTTAATAGACTTTTTAAAATGCAGATGTTCCAAAGATCTGCATCAGAGTTGCTTGTGGAAGCCCAAAGAGCCCAATGCGTGGAAGCCCAAAGATGCTAAACGTTTTGTTATTTAAAAGGAATATTACCGTGAGACAGGCAGTAATTTGCATAACAGTTACCGGCTGATAAAATGTCATGACCGACAATTTCATCACCGCTTGCTGGTGACACTGATTTATTTAGAATTCAAGGCACACTTAACCAGCATGGCTAAAACGGCATTCTGCAGCGATACGCCATTTCATCTGGTTTGGGACTGTCATTTTTCAAGGGCTATTTGACCAAGAAGGAGAGTGATGGAGTGCTGCATCAGATGATCTGGCCTCCACAATCACCCGACCTCAACCCAATTGAGATGGTTTGGGATGAGTTGGACATCAGAGTGAAGGAAAAGCAGCAAACAAGTGCTCAGTATATGTGGGAACTACTTCAAGACTGTTGGAAAATCATTCCAGGTGAAGCAAGTTCAGAGAATGCTAAGAGTGTGCAAAGCTGTCATCAAGGTGGCTACTTAGAAGATTCTCAAATATAAAATCTATATTTGTGTAACACTTTTGTTTACTACATGATTCCATGTGTTATTTTGTAGTTTTGATCTCTTCACTATAATTCTACAATGTAGAAAATAGTAAAAAGAAAAGAAAAACCCTGGAATGAGTAGGTGTCCAAACTTCTGACAGGTACTGTATCTCATCTAAGCAGAGAGAGAGCCCAGATTCTCCTGAACTTCACACAGCAGAGAGAGGATCGCGAGACCAACACCCCCACCTGGTACAGTGTCTGGTACCTGAACACACACACACACACAAAGAATGTTAATAGCTTTACACCACTTAATCAGAGAAGTTTACGTTCACCTGAGCCAAATACATTTTAACTCAGATTTTCATAATTCCTGACATTTAATCCTAGTAAAAATATATATATATATAACATATAGGAATAAAATTCCTTTAACAACAGGGAGTACAGGAGGGTGCTGAGCACGCAACCTTGTGGGGTCATTTTGCACTTCCTAAGGCTTCCACTAGATGCTAACAGTCTTTAGAACCTTGTTTGAGGCTTTTACTGTGAAGGGGGGCTGAATGAGAGGGGAATGAGCCAGGTGTGTGGCAGAGTGCCATGGGCTTGTGACTTCACGTTCATGTGAGAGTTACCTCGCGTTCCATTGCTTTTCTACAGACAAAGGAATTATCCAGTTGGAACATTAATAAAGATTTAGGTTAAAAACATCCTAAAGATTGATTCTATACTTTGTTTGACATGTTTCATACGACCTGTAACGTAACCTTTCGAGTTTTTGTCTGGACGTAGTGCTCGTGCCTCATGAAGATGGATTACTGGGTCTCTATTTGGACATAAATAATGGACTTCATGGAACAAATCAGTCATTTATTGTCGAACTGGGATTCCTGGGAGTGCCTTCTGATGAAGATCATCAAAGGTAAGTGAATATTTATAATGTTATTTCTAACTTCTGTTGACTCCAACATGGCAGATATTTCTTTGGCTGGATTGGGCACTGAGCGCCGTACTCAGATTATGCTTTTTCCATAAAGTTTTTTAAAAATCTGACACAGCGGTTGCATTAAGGATATGTCTATCTTTAATTCTGTGAGTAACACTATCTTTTATCAATGTTTATTGAGTACTTCTGCAAAATCACCGGATGTTTTGGAATCAAAACATTACTTCACGTAACACGCCAATGTAAACTGAGATTTTTGGATATAAATATGCACATTATCGAACAAAACATACGTATTGTGTAACATGATGTCCTATGATGAAGATCAAAAGTTAGTGATTAATTTTATCTATATTTCTGCTTTTTGTGACTCCTATCTTTGGCTGGAAAAATGGCAGTTTTTTTTTACTTGGCTATGCCTTAACAATCATATGTTGTGCTTTCGCTGTAAAGCCTTTTTGAAATCAGACACGATGGGTAGATTAACAAGAAGCTTCTTTCATTTGTTGTATTGGACTTGTTAATGGGTGAAAGTTACATATTTCAAAAAAATATTTTTGAATTTTGCACACTGCCTTTTCAGCGGAATGTTGTCGAGGGGGTTCCGCTAGCCTGCCCTAGAAAGGTTAAGCCATTTTGCCAAAACTTTGGAAGTATGCTTGGGGTCATTGTCCATTTGGAAGATCCATTTGCATCCAAGCTTTAACTTCCTGAATGATGTCTTGAAATGTTGCTTTGAAATATCCATATAGATGTCATCATGACGGAGGATTTTTTTTTTTTAAGTGCACCAGTCCCTCCAGAAGCAAAGCACCCCCACAACATGATGCTGCCACCCCCGTGCTTCACGGTTGGGATGGTGTTCTTTTGCTTCCAAGCCTCCCCCTTTCTCCTCCAAACATATCGATGGTCATTATGGCCAAACAGTTATATTTTTGTTTCATCAGACCAGAGGACATTTCCCCAAAAAGTACAATCTTCGTCCCCATGAGCAGTTGCAAACCGTAGTCTGTCTTTTTTATTCCTTGCTGAGCGGCCTTTCAAGTTATGTCGATATAGGACTCGTTTTACTGTGGATATAGATACTTTTGTACCCGTTTCCTCCAGCATCTTAACAACGTCCTTTGCTGTTGTTCTGGGATTGATTTGCACTTTTCGCACCAAAGTACGTTCATCTCTAGGAGACAGAACGCGTCTCCTTCCTGAGCGGTATGACGGCTGTGTGGTCCCATGGTGTTCATACTTGCGTACTATTGCTTGTACAGATGAACGTGTTACCTTCAGGCGTTTGGAAATTACTTCCAAGGATGAACCAGACTTGTGGAAGTCTACAATTTTTTCTGAGGTCTTTGGCTGATTTCTTTTGATTTTCCCATGATGTCAAGCAAAGAGGCACTGAGGTAGGCCTTGAAATACATCCACATGTACACCTCCAATTGACTCATATGATGTCAATTATCCTATCAGAAGCTTCTAAAGCCATGACATTTTCTGGAATTTTCCGAGCTGTTTTAAAGGCAGTCAACTTAGTGTATGTAAACTTCTGACCCACTGGAATTGTGATACAGTGACTAAGTGAAATAATCTGTCTGTAAACAATTGTTGGAAAAATGTCTTGTGTCATGCACAAAGTAGGTGTCCTAACCGACTTGCCAAAACTATAGTTTGTAACAAGAAATTTGTGGAGTGGTTGAAAAATGAGTTTTAATGACTCCAACCTAAGCGCATATAAACGTCCAACTTCAACTGTATATATTCTGAATGGTACTGACCAGCGATACTGCTCTGCATGGGAGAGAGAGAAGTTTGGGAAATATAGGAGTTCCAACTGTAAAGAAAGTTGAAAAATTAGGAAATGAGTTCAACTGTAACAAGAAGTTGGGGGTCATCCATACTATACAATGAGAATGGAAGTGATGGTGAGAATATCAACTAATTGCAGTGACACTATAAACTGCCAAGGGGCGACAGAGGCCTACTCACCAGGCCCTGGTTGATGAAGTACTCCGCGAAGTAGACAACTCCTAACGGAACCACAAACCTCAGCAGACCCTGAGGGGAGGCGGTAGAATTGATATTAGCAGATTGGCAATAACACATGGAGCACATCAAGACTGAGTAAAACTTACTAGGCCAGGGTTAAACTGATTATTTAGCACATGTGAAAATGAAATTAAAGTAAAACTGTTCTGTGTCTATCACATTGGGGAATTGAGTTTATATCGACTGGGGAAAAATGATATTTATGAGATTTTGGCCTGGCTTACCCTGGTCTGGGCCAACTTTGATAGAGTATAACTTTTTAATCTGAAATTGGTACAGACCAAGTCCACTTTTCTAAAGTGACTTCAAACTCACTTTAGTGATGTGTAGTTTCTCAATACATGTCAGTGGTCCAGTGACCTTGTCTTCTGTTATATTCAGAAGGAAGGAAGTGAAGATGGGCTGTTTGGTTAATCAATGTCCTACAAAATATTTAATAATTAAAATGTAATATTTCATTACTTAAAAATATATTGTGTTGAACATCCATATTACCACACATCACTTTCCTCAAAATTCTTTACCTTACCACATGCTGACATGATAAACACACCTTCAGCACCTTTCTCCCGCTCCTCCTCTTCATCAGTGTCATCCAATAGGGGCTGCCTGCTCTGTGAGTCTCTGCCCCTCACAGACTCCACCTCCCTGCACTTCCACTGTGGGAAGGATGGGGGGAAGACTAGCAGGAAAAAATAGCTGAGGGGAAAGTGGGGGAAAAGGAAGAGACAAGAAGGGGGTGAAGGGTTCAGATAAACTGACAGAAAAGGAGTGATCCTTTCCCACTCACCTAACACATTAACTTATCACATCCACATTGTTTATGAGACCGACCAGGGGTGAAAGCATACCGAACAAAAATATAAACGCAACATGCAATTTCAACAATTTTACTGAGTTATTGTCCATAAAAGGAAATCAGTCAATTGAAATAAGGCCCTAATCTATGGATTTCACATGACTGGGCAGGGGTGAAGCCATAGGTGGGCCTGGGACGGCCACCCACATGGAAGCAAGGCCCACCCAATCAGAATGTGTTTTTCCCCACAAAATGGCTTTATTACAGACATAAATACTCATTAGTTTCATCAGCTGCCCAGGTGGCTAGTCTCAGAAGATCCCGCAGGTGATTGGACGTACTGCCAAATTGTGCACAACCTTTTCGAGAAATACGCTTTTTGTGCGTATGGAAAATGTCTGGGATCTTTTATTTTCAGCCCATGAAACATAGGACCAACACTTTACATGTTGCATTTATATTTTTGTTCAGTATAGAACTAATTTCTTCCCGGTATGGGACCTCCTGTGTGTGCATGCGCTTGTCAAACTATCACTTAAAAGGGCTCCTTTACTAGACTACCGACACACACTCATCCACTCACAACATATTTCCAGCCTCCAAACTGGTGAATGGAAAGAGACATCGGTTACACAAAACGCCAAAAAAATTTAATGACATTTGGAAAATTGATGCACCCACTGCTGTCCTCGCGCGTCTCAGCCACTCATCTCTGCCTTGGCAAAATGTTAGTGTTATCGTGGAACCACATCACAGTTTTGAGCGTAGGTTATACCACCATTCGCAAATGTTTCATGCCTCTGACGTACGGTAATGATAAATAATGGCATAAAAGCCAAAAGTTTCATTTCCATTTTCTTGAATTATTGTGATAGACTCATGTTTCTGGTACAGCGTACCCCCACTATTTATTTTGCCAGTACGCCGTACCGAACTACCTTACATTCACCCCTGGGACTGACCTGATCACCATGGCTACAGGGACGACCAGCATGATGAGCAGCGTGTTCCTGGGCGAGAGGCCAGCCTGCGTGAGACCAGAGTACAGCAGAGCCCCGGCCACACCTGCTCCACCGGTGCCCGAGCCCCAGCCCCCCAACACATCTCTAAGAAGGCGGATAGAAAGAGACACGTGGTGAGAGTGTCGGAAAAAAACTATTGAGAGGGGTTTGAGTGAGAATACCTTTTATGTAAAAAAAGAGCTGCAAAGTAAACAACTTACAGAACTGTTAGTAAATCAGGGAGATAGTCTACCTGCTAAAGAAGACAGTGAGAGAGAGGAAGGAGAGCTCTCCCAGTCCAGCGCTCACACTGGCAAAGATCACACCTAAAAGATACACAGTACTTTAATATGGATGCAAATATGTACTCTAATACGATACACATAATAATAGGGTTTCAAAAATGGTTAAAATACCGTCTCACAGTATATCGAGTAAGGGTGAAACAATTGTAATACAGTGCCTTATGAAAGTATTAATTTCCCTTGAATTATTCCACATTTTGTTGTTACAGCCTGAATTCAAAATGGATTAAATAAAATAAGTAATACCCCATAATGACAAACTGAAAACATATTTTTAGAAATGTTTTGTTAATTTATTTTAAATGAAATACAGAAATCTCATTTCCTTTTCCTCTAGGATTTTGTCTGTGCTTAGTTCCATCCCGTTTATTGTTTATCCTAAAGTACTCCCCAGTCCTTTTCAGTTTTTGCTTTGTTAAAAAGGTTTGAAATATCCAATAAATGTCGTTCCACTTCATGATTGTGTCCCACTTGTTGTTGATTCTTCACAAAAAAATACAGTTTAAATCTTTATGTTTGAAGCCTGAAATGTGGCAAAAGGTCGCAAAGTTCAAGGGGGCCGAATACTTTCGCAAGGCACTGTATGTATCAATATTTATACATACATACAAACATACAAAAATAATATATATATATATACACAGTGGGGCAAAAAACTATTTAGTCAGCCATCAATTGTGCAAGTTCTCCCACTTAAAAAGATGAGGCCTGTAATTTTCATCATAGGTACACTTCAACTATGACAGATGAAATGAGGGGGAAAAAATCCAGAAAATCACAATGTAGGATTTTTTATGAATTTATTTGCAAATTATGGTGGAAAATAAGTATTTGGTCACCTACCAACAAGCAGGATTTCTGGCTCTCACAGACCTGTAACTTCTTATTTAAGAGGCTCTGTCCTCCACTCGTTACCTGTATTAATGGCACCTGTTTGAACTTGTTATCAGTATAAAATACACCTGTCCACAACCTCAAACAGTCACACTCTAAACTCCACTAAAGAGCTGTCAAAGGACACCAGAAACAAAATTGTAGACCTGCACCAGGCTGGGAAGACTGAATCTGCAATAGGTAAGCAGCTTGGTTTGAAGAAATCAACTGTGGGAGCAATTATTAGGAAATGGAAGACATACAAGACCACTGATAATCTCCCTCGATCTGGTGCTCCACGCAAGATCTCACCCCGTGGGGTCAAAATGATCACAAGAACGGTGAGCAAAAATCCCAGAACCACACGGGAGGACCTAGTGAATGACCTGCAGAGAGCTAGGACCAAAGTAACAAAGCCTACCATCAGTAACACACTAAGCCGCCAGGGACTCAAATCCTGCAGTGCCAGACGTGTCCCCCTGCTTAAGCCATGCCCAAAACGATGTCCTCTCCCGTTCAAAAAATATTCCTCCACAATCGCAAAATGAAGCGTCCTACAACAATCTCTGTCTCACCTTCCCAATCAATTTATTCTAAAATTGTGTGTACATCTGTATATCTAGACTTAGATTTAGCTTTCCCTGACTTAGTCGCCATAATGATTGATATATAAACAGCTGAATCTGCGCGTTTACCAAACAATGCAATGCGTAATATGCGTAGCTCCTTCCGGTATGAAACTTCAATAGCGAATGACTCTCGTTAAGCTGGAGCTTACTACATGGGTTGGTCTTGCAACACATAAACATGGCATATTGCTGTTTAGCTCAGCTCATTGGCTATCTACCCAGCTAGATTTCAAGACGATCAGTGGTTATTGGGTTAAAAGACAGTCAATCAACGAAACAGCAGGCAAATCATTGGTGCACAATGATGTCATGACTTGTTATCTTCAAATCAGTTTCTTTCAGTCAATACGTCCCGCGAAATGGCCCATCACGTTTGATTGTGTTACAAACAAACCAGTTGATTGCAGTGAAACCAAACATGACTGGAAAAGACACGTTCTGTGTGGGTTATTTACCTGGAATTTGTCGTTGAAAATGGAATGAGACGGAATTCACGACACGGTTCAAAAAATTGTATCAAACAAAAGATCATTCATTGTGTAACAATGAGCATTGGAATTGCAAACAGATGAAGATCGTCAAAGGTAAACTATTTATTTTAATGCAGTTTGTGATTATGTTACGCCTGTGCTGGTTAAAAAATGTTTTTTTTTAATGGGGCTCTATGCTCACATAATTGCATCGTATTCTTTCGCAGTAAATCCTTTTTTAAATCTGACAACGCAGTTGGATTAGCAAGATTCTAGGCTTTCGATACATGTGAGACACTTGTATTTTCATGAATGTTTAATATTACTATTTATGTAACGATCACCGTATGTTGTGGAATTTCAACCCGCTAGCGGGTTCCGTGCGCACAGAGGTTAATATACACATGACTGAAAGATTGCTGGATTGAAACCCTGAGCTGACAAGGTAAAAATGTGTCCTTCTGCCACTGAACAAGGCAGTTAACCCACTGTTCCCAGGAACCACTGCTTTTAAATCAGGGCAAGGTGACTGGAAACATGACCGAATACAAACAGTGTAGCTATTCCCTCCGCAAGGCAATCAAACAAGCTAAGCGTCAGTAGAGACAAAGTAGAGTCGCAATTCAACGGCTCAGACACGAGAGGAATGTTGCAGGGTCTACAGTCAATCACGGACTACAAAAAGAAAACCAGCCCCGTCACAGACCCCAATGTCTTGCTCCCAGACAAACTAAACAACTTCTTTGCTCGCTTTGAGAACAATACAGTGCCACCGACACGGCCCGCTACCAAAATCTGCGGACTCTCCTTCACCTCAGCCAATGTGAGTAAAACATTTAAACGTGTTAACACTCGCAGGGCTGCCGGCCAAGACGGCATCCCTAGGCAAGTCCTCAGAGCATGCGCAGACCAGCTGGCTGGTGTGTTTACGGACATATTCAATCTCTCCCAATCCCAGTATGCTGTTCCCACATGCTTCAAGAGGGGCACTATTGTTCCTGTTCCCAAGAAAGCTAAGGTAACTGAGCTAAAAGACTATCGCCCCGTAGCACTCACTTCTGTCATCATGAGGTGCTTTGAGAGACTGGTCAAGGATCATATCACCTCCACCCTACCTGACACCCTAGACCCACTCCAATTTGCTTACCGCCCCAATAG
Source organism: Oncorhynchus kisutch (assembly GCF_002021735.2). Lineage (NCBI taxonomy): Eukaryota > Metazoa > Chordata > Actinopteri > Salmoniformes > Salmonidae > Oncorhynchus > Oncorhynchus kisutch. The sequence continues at coordinate 21,891 of NW_022263134.1, forward strand.
GTCCACAGACGACGCAATCGTAATCACACTGCCCAAACCCATTTGGACAAGAGGAATACCTATGTAAGAATGCTGTTCATCAACTACAGCTCAGCATTTAACACCATAGTACCCTCCAAACTCGTCGTTAAGCTCGAGACTCTGGGATCACCCCCCTACCAACATTGACGGGACAGTAGCGGAGAAAGTGGAAAGTTTTAAGTTACAGGGGGGAACACATCATGGACAAACTGAAATGGTACACCCACACAGACAGTGTAGTGAAGAAGGCACAACAGCGCCTCTTCAATCTCAGGAGGCTGAAGAAATTTGACTTGGTCACCAAAAACACTCAAACTTTTACAGACGCACAATCGAGAGCATCCTGTCGGCCTGTATCACTGCCTGGTACGGCAACTGCTCCGCCCACAACCGCAAGGCTCTCCAGAGGGTAGTGAGGTCTGCACAACGCATCACCGGGAGCAAACTACCTGCCCTCCAAGACAACTACACCACCCGATGTCACAGGAAGGCGAACAAGATCATCAAGGACAACAACCAACCGAGCCACTGCCTGTTCACCCCGCTATCATCCAGAAGGCGAGGTCAGTACAGGTGCATCAAAGCGGGGACCGAGAGACTGAAAAACAGCTTCTATCACAAGGCCATCAGAATGTTAAACAGCCATCACTAACAATGAGTGGCTACTGACTTAAATCTCTAGCCACTTAAATAATACAAAAAATTGGATGTAATAAATGTATCACTTGTCATTTTAAACAATGTTTTCATACCCTGAATAACTCAGCTCATATGTATATACTGTACTCTATACCATCTACTGCATCTTGCCTATGCTGTTCGGCCATCGCTCATCCATATATTTATATGTACATATTCTTATTAATTACTTTACACTTGTGTGTATAAGGTAGTTGTTGTGAAATTGTTAGATTACTTGTTAGATTCTACTGCATGGTCAGAACTAGAAGCACAAGCATTTCTCTACACTCGCATTAACATCTGCATGTGACCAATAAAATTGTATTTGATTTAGGCTGTCATTGTAAATAAGAATTTGTTCTTAACTGACTTGCCTAGTTAAATAAACGTTAAATAAAAATGATGAATTAATCAGCTAAATCAGCTATTAACAGAACTGCTGACTGGCTGATAGATGCGTCCCCATGGTTACAATATCAGTGAGATAGTGTCTGGTTTCAGGGGAAATGTCAGAGCTGCAATGTTCTAGGAATTAAAATAGTGATCAATGATCATATCTCAAATGTTTCCATTCCCATTCACAAACATAGGCCTACACACACACACACATTGCCCAAAACGCTTATCCACATGGTAGAAGATAAGGACACCACAAGGAAGCTTGCAATCGCTGTTGCAACGCATACCAACACTCGGAAACTGTGGACAAAAACACAACCTCCAAATTGACATGTGCACTCAAATGGCAAACCTTTGCAAACTCAAACAAACTGGTAATGTAGGATAATATTGTTTCTGTATTATGTTATGATTAGCAAAAGCTAAGATACGGCCATTGACAACATCGTATTACAATGTTAATTTACTGTAAGAAACAGTATTCAAAGACAACTGGGAAAGCACCATCTGTCCTTCTCTTACCCATAAGGGAGATTGTGGACGAAGAATGGAGCAGAAAACTTGATCATGAGAGTGGGAAGAATATCAGCCAACAAAACAGCCTTGGACAGGGGGACAGAGAGGTCACACACATGTTAACCAGGCAGGATCAGGCTGGTCACTTTAATAAATGTTTACATACTGCTTTACTCATTTCATAGGTATATACACTGTATTTTAGTCAATGCCACTCCGACATTGCTCGTCCTAATATTTATATATTTCTTAACTCCATTCTTTTACTTTAGATTTGTGTGTATTGTTGTGAATCGTAAAATATTTCTGCACTATTGGAGCTAGGAACACGAGAATTTCGCTACACCCGCAATAACATCTGCTGAATAAAATAACATTTGATCACACACACTTTCACAGCTGCAGTGCATCTCTATTTACCGCGGTAGAAACAGGGCTGCAGCCGTAACTACTTCTTTTTCCACCTTCAACGTCCAAGGCAACTGTGGATGGGGTCTGAAGGACATGGAGAGAGAATGAAAGAATATTGCCAATATAGTACTTTGATACTAACAACAGATACAAATGCTATGGTGATACAGCATTCTACAACCCATTCTTACAGGCGTTGTGGAGTTGTGAGACCCTTGTTGTTTTAAGATGTCATGGGCTGCACTCAGCATCACCACGTACGCAAAGTTATTGCACAACCCCAGCAACCTGAAGACAAGGGTCAGGAGGAAAGGTGGGAGACACAATGTTGAATTTCAAATCATTCATTTCTATTGCCTGCATTTCAGAACATGCAGAGATGATGGGGGGGCATGCAGAGATGATGATAAGTATCAGTGGGCCAATGAATGATAGCAAGTTCACTGAGGCTACGCAATGATGTTGTAGGGCAAACTGAGGATAAGATGTAGCCAGCCTTCCTATGTAGATTAAGACACCACGAAGCCAGTGCAAGATATGTTTTGGAAAACGTACCTCAATCTAGGTATGACAATTGTGTTGTACTACGAATTGTCCCAACTGCTACACCGAGTAGAAGGAACGACTGCTAGTTTTTAAGTAAACTGCCGTTTTTGTCCTCATGCTAGCTAGCAGAAGCCACAGCAGCCATTTTAGAATTCCATAATGGCTGCTGTGGCTACATACATACTTATAGCTGGGGCCAGACAGAATCTACAAGGAGGGGTTTAGTCAGTCTTTACAACATATAGTGCCTTCAGAAAGTATTCACACCCCTGGACTTTTTCCACATTTTGTTGTGTTACAAAGTGGGATTAAAATGTATTTAATTGTCCTTTTTGTCAACAATATACACAAAGTATTCTGTCATGTCAAAGCGGGGGGGGACACTGATATACAGTGCCTTGCGAAAGTATTCGGCCCCCTTGAACTTTGCGACCTTTTGCCACATTTCAGGCTTCAAACATAAAGATATAAAACTGTATTTTTTGTGAAGAATCAACAACAAGTGGGACACAATCATGAAGTGGAACGACATTTATTGGATATTTCAAACTTTTTTAACAAATCAAAAACTGAAAAATTGGGCGTGCAAAATTATTCAGCCCCTTTAAGTTAATACTTTGTAGCGCCACGTTTTGCTGCGATTACAGCTGTAAGTCGCTTGGGGTATGTCTATCAGTTTTGCACATCGAGAGATTGAAATTTTTTCCCATTCCTCCTTGCAAAACAGCTCGAGCTCAGCGAGGTTGGATGGAGAGCATTTGTGAACAGCAGTTTTCAGTTCTTTCCACAGATTCTCGATTGGAATCATGTCTGGACTTTGACTTGGCCATTCTAACACCTGGATATGTTTATTTTTGAACCATTCCTTTGTAGATTTTGCTTTATGTTTTGGATCATTGTCTTGTTGGAAGACAAATCTCCGTCCCAGTCTCAGGTCTTTTGCAGACTCCATCAGGTTTTCTTCCAGAATGGTCCTGTATTTGGCTCCATCCATCTTCCCATCATTTTTAACCATCTTCCCTGTCCGTGCTGAAGAAAAGCAGGCCCAAACCATGATGCTGCCACCACCATGTTTGACAGTGGGGATGGTGTGTTCAGGGTGATGAGCTGTGTTGCTTTTACGCCAAACATAACGTTTTGCATTGTTGCCAAAAAGTTCCATTTTGGTTTCATCTGACCAGAGCACCTTCTTCCACATGTTTGGTGTGTCTCCCAGGTGGCTTGTGGCAAACTTTAAACAACACTTTTTATGGATATCTTTAAGAAATGGCTTTCTTCTTGCCACTCTTCCATAAAGGCCAGATTTGTGCAATATACGACTGATTGTTGTCCTATGGACAGAGTCTCCCACCTCAGCTGTAGATCTCTGAGGTTCATCCAGAGTGATCATGGGCCTCTTGGCTGCATCTCTGATCAGTCTTCTCCTTGTATGAGCTGAAAGTTTAGAGGGACTGCCAGGTCTTGGTAGATTTGCAGTGGTCTGATACTCCTTCCATTTCAATATTATCGCTTGCACAGTGCTCCTTGGGATGTTTAAAGCTTGGGAAATCTTTTTGTATCCAAATCCGGCTTTAAACTTCTTCACAACAGTATCTCGGACCTGCCTGGTATGTTCCTTGTTCTTCATGATGCTCTCTGCGCTTTTAACGGACCTCTGAGACTATCACAGTGCAGGTGCATTTATACGGAGACTTGATTACACACAGGTGGATTGTATTTATCATCATTAGTCATTTAGGTCAACATTGGATCATTCAGAGATCCTCACTGAACTTCTGGAGAGAGTTTGCTGCACTGAAAGTAAAGGGGCTGAATAATTTTGCACGCCCAATTTTTCAGTTTTTGATTTGTTAAAAAAGTTTGAAATATCCAATAAATGTTGTTCCAATTCATGATTGTGTCCCACTTGTTGTTGATTCTTCACAAAAAAATACAGTTTTATATCTTTATGTTTGAAGCCTGAAATGTGGCAAAAGGTCGCAAAGTTCAAGGGGGCCGAATACCTTCGCAAGACACTGTAACTACTTAACCAAAAGTATATGGACACCTGCTCGTCGAACATCTCATTCCAAAATCATGGGCATTAATATGGAGCTGCGGGCACTTGAATCCATTCATCCACAAGAGCATTAGTGAGGTTGGGCACTGATGTTGGGTGAATAGGCCTGGCTCGCAGTCGGCGTTCCAATTCATCCCAAAGGTATTCGATGGGGTTGAAGTCAAGACTGTGCAGGCCAGACAAGATCTTCCGCACCGATCGACAAACCATTTCCCTATGGGACCTCACTTTGCGCACGGAGGCATTGTCATGCTGAAACTGTTGTCACAAAGTTGGAAGCATAGAATGTATGCTGCAATGTTAAGATTTCCCTCCACTGGAACTAAGGGGCCTAGCCAAAACCATGAAAAATGGCCCCAAACCATTATTCCTCCTCCACCAAACTTTACAGTTTGCACTATGCAATGGGGCAGGTAGTGTCCTCTAGGCATCCGGTTCCGTTCTGTGAGCTTGTGTGGCCTACCACTTCGCAGCTTAGCCGTTGTTGCTCCTAGATGTTTCCAATTCACAATAACAGCACTTACAGTTGACCGGGGCAGCTCAAGCAAGACAGAAATTTGACAAATTGACTTGTTGGAAAGGTGGAATCCTATGACGGTGCCATGTTGAAAGTCACTGAGCTCTTCAGCAAAGCCATTATACTGCAAATGTTTGTCTATGGAGATTGCATGGTTGTGTGCTCTATTTTATACATCTGTCACCCACGGGTGTGGCTGAAATAGCCAAATCCACTAATTTGAAGTTGTGTCAAAATACTTTTTTATTTCCGGGGTAAGTCTCTAAGAGCTTTCCAAATCTGGATTGTGCAACATTTGCCCATTTTGTTTTCCAAAATTCTTTAAGCTCTGTCAAATTGGTTGTTGATCATTGTTAGACAACCATTTTCAGGTCTTGCCATAGATTTTCCTGAAAAACTGCCCAGTCCTTAATGATTACAAGCATCCCCATAACATGATGCAGCTACCACTATGCTTGAAAAATATGTATTGGATTTGCCCCAAACATAACACTTTGTTTTATTAACAAAAAGTGAATTGCTTTGCCACATTTTTTGCAGTATTACTTTAGTGCCTTGTTGCAAACAGAATGCATGATTTGGAACATTTGTATTCTTTACAGGCTTCCTTATTTTTACTCTGTCAATTAGGTTAGTATTGTGGAGTAACTACAATGTTGTTGATCCATCCTCAGTTGTCTCCAATCACAGCCATTAAACTAACTGCTTTTAAGTTACCATTGGCTTCATGGTGAAACCCCTGAGCGGGTTCCTTCCTCTCCGGCAAATTAGTTAGGAAGGATGCCTGTATCTTTGTAATGACTGGATGTATTGATCCACCATCCAAAGTGTAATTAATAACTTCAACATATTGAATGGATGCTTTTTTTTTACCCATCTAAGAATAGGTGCCCTTCCTTGAAAGGCATTGGAAAACCTCCCTGGTCTTCATAGTTGAATCTGTGTTTGAAATTCACAGCTCAACTGAGGGATCTCACATGATCTGTATGTGTCAGGTACAGAGATGAGGTAGTCATAAAAAAAAATGTTAAACACTATTATTGCACACAGTGAGTCCATGCAACTTATTATGCGACTTGTTAAGCAAATTTGTACTCCTGAAATTATTTAGGCTGCCAAAACAAATAGGTTGAATACGTATTGACTCAATACAATTCAGCTTTTCATTTTTAATTACATTTGTTTAAAAAAATGTTGGAAAACATAGCACTTTGGAGGTGCAGAGGTGTCACGACCGACCCTGGTTCGATCCCAGGCTGTACCACAACCGGCAGTGATCGGGAGTCCCATAGGGCGGCGCACAATTGGCCCAGTGTCGTCCGGATTAGGGGAGGGTTTGGCTGGCATTGTAAATAAGAATTTGTTCTTAACTGACTTGCCTAGTTAAATAAAGGTTAAATAAAATACAATTTACTGATTATGGCGTAAGGCCGGCCAGTATGGAAGTCGTCATGTAAACACCTTACTCTATTTATATCGACGTAAGGTCATAATCGACGTAAACATACGCCGATTAAAACACTTGGTTTTATGAGCAATCTTTCGAATTATTAGCACATATTAACAGTTTAATCGGCGATACACTGGTGCATTTGCGCGAGTGAAGTGAGTTAGGAAAAACATATATATGCATCTTATAAATTGTTTTTACATACAAACTTCATACAGTGTATCCGAAATCCGAATCAAATAGTCTACGCAAAAACAACATGGTCACTGTGGTAGAATGTTTCTTGATTGGCGACTTTCTGCATTTATCAAAAGTCCCATGAGCAGCCTGATTTCACGTGTCGATGCATGTAAACACATTTTAAACAAACTATTGTATTAACCTGACTATCCACAGTAATCGCAAGATTGTGTGCATGTAACCGTGTTCACTGTAGCTAGCTAAATAGGATTCAAATAACGTTACATTTAAATAAATGAAACACTGGTAGCTAGGCTCGTTTCTGATTCCACATCACATTCACCACAGTAGAACATAATCCCAAAACTAAACTCACCAAAAACCAGTCCAATTTCTCAAGCGCGAGCTACGACCTACAGACAGTAGAGAGACATGGTGTTAATAAAATAACCAAATTAAATATAAATAGTGAAATAGCCTACTAGCTAGCCATCCACACAGCAGTGTGATCTGTCTGATCGGTGAAACAAATCATAAGTGTGACACACGATTTACCTTCACTGTCAGATGGCATATCTGGGTCTGCATTGACGCTGACTGCTTGGTCCATGATTAAAAACGAATTAAATCGATTATTAAACAACAGCTACATAAACAGCTATCTAACGTTATTCTTACACAGCTGTCCGATTAGCTAGCAATCTAGCTAGCTACTTCCTCAATGTTACTTGTGGTGTTCCGCAAATTTCCATACGTCACAGATTTGACAGCATGTTTTACAGAACTTCGGGCAGACAGAAAAATGTTATAGCTAACTGACTAGTATAAAACGTTTTTCTTGTCGCTTAAATGTTGGTTCATAGGTGTTTACGACATTGCAACTTCGGACCGATTCAAGGAAAACCACAAACATCGCGTGTAGCAGCGAAATATCCCCCCCTTGAAAATACTACAACGCACTGCTGGTTCCACATATCACATATATTAAGTGGAGTAACACAGTATGAGTCATAATACTCATAAAACCTAGAGGTCAAACAAGGAAATGGTTCCAATAGTTTTTCCACAATTCATTTTTCCATAGGGAATTTTAAAACACTTAAAATAAGGGCTATATTTTGTATAGACTTACCCTGACATGACGTTTTAATAACATGCTTATCTCTCTAGGCCAAGGTTACTCTTTTTTTTTACAAAAAACTTCTCAGCCGCAGATGTAATGATGTCCAGCTTCTTGGACACTTATGCAATATAATTAATAACTGACTGTAGTTCACATACACCTCAGCCAAATACAATTTCATTTTTACTAGGATTAAATGTCAGGAATTGTGAAAAACTGTCTTAGGTCAGTTAGGACCACCACTTTATTTTAAGAATGTGAAATAGTAGAGAGAATGATTTATTTCAGCTTTTATTTCATTCATCAAATTCCCAGTTCGTACTTCCTGTTTGAGTTTCTGCATATAGGAAGGGAGGAGTAAAATGGAGTGGTGGTCAGATTTGACGAAAGGAGGGTGGGGGAGGGCATTGTATGAATCCCGGAAGTTGGAATAACAATGGTTGAGTTTTTCCAGCGTTAGTACTACAGTCGATATGCTGATAGAATTTAGGTGGCCTTTTCCTCAAATTTTCTTTGTTAATATCCCCAACTACAGTAAATGCAGCCTCAGGATATATGGTTTCCAGTTTGCATAAAGTCCAGTGAAGTTCCGGGCCGTTGTGGTATCGGTTTGAGGGGGGATATACGCTGCTGTGACAATAACCAAAGAGAATTCTATTGGGAGATAATATGGTCGGCATTTGATTGTGAGGTATTCTAGGTTGGGTGAACAAAAGGAATTGAGGTCCTATATGTTATTACAATCATACCTGTCGGCGGGATGAACTGTGTATCCAGATGGCTGGACTGACTCCGACAGTATTTCCCGAGAGAGCCATGTTTCCGTGAAACAGAGTATGTTACAATCCCTGATGTCTCTCTGGAAAGAAACCCTGCCCTGATCTTCTCAACTTTTTTATCCAGGGCCTGAACATTAGCGATTAATATACTCCGAAGCAGTGGGTGGTGTGCGTGCCTCCTAAGTCAGACTAGAAGACCTATTCGAGTCCCTCTTTTTCACCGGCGTTGTTTTGGTCAGCCCCTGGAATCAGTTCAATTGCCCTGGGTGGTGAGAACAAAGGATCAGCTTCGGGAAAGTCGTATTCCTGATCGTAATACTGGTAGTGCTGGTGAGTTACCGCTGCTCTTATATTCAAAAATTATTCCCAGCTGTATATAATAACACATAATATTTTCTTGGCTAACAATGTAAGAAATAATACATCAATTCACAAAATACTGCAAAGTTTACTAAGAACTATAAGCGAGGCAGCCCTCTCGGAACCATCTTATCTCAATATCAGAGCAAAAACCAAGCCATGAGGTCGAAGGAATTGTCCGTAGAGCTCCGAGGCAGGATTTTGTCGAGGCACAGATCTGGGGAAGGGTACCCAAAACAGTTCTGCAGCATTGAAGGTCCCCAAGAACACAGTGGCCTTCATCATTCTTAAATGGAAGAAGTTTGGAACCACCAAGACAGGAAGGACAACCATTTCTGCAGCACTCCACCAATTAGGCCTTTATGGTAGAGTAGCCACAGTCGGAAGCCACTCCTCAGTAAAATACACATGACAGTCCGCTTGGAGTTTGCCAAAAGGCACCTAAACGACTCTCATAAATACGATTCTCTGGTCTGATGAAACCAAGATTGAACTCTTTAGCCTGAATGCCAACCGTCACGTCTGGAGGAAACCTGGCACCATCCCTACGGTGAAGCATGGTGGTGGTAGCATCATCCTGTGTAGATGTTTTTCAGTGGAAGGAACTGGGAGACTAGTCTGGATCAAGGGTAATATGAACGGGGCAAAGTACAGAGAGTTCCTTGATGAAAACCTGCAATAGGACAATGACCCTAAGCACACAGCCAAGACAAAGCAGTGGCTTTGGGTCAAGTCTTTGAATGTCCTTGATTGGCCCAGCCAGAGCCCTAACTTGAACCCGATTGAACATCTCTTGGGAGACCTGAAAATAGCTGTGCTGCAATGCTCCTCTTCCAACCTGACAGAGCTTGAGAGGATCTGCAGAGAAGAACGGGAGAAACTCCCCAAATACAGGTGTGCCAAGCTTGTAGCGTCATACCCAAGAAGACTCAAGGCTGTAATCGCTGCCAAAGTGCTTCAACAAAGTGCTGAGTACAGGGTCTGAATACTATTCTATTATTAATTTTTTAGCAAAGATTTCTAAAAACCTGTTTTTTCGTTGTCACTATAGTGGTCTGAATACTTTCCGAATGCACTGTATATCCAACTTTACATAGGTTGGTAGATACTCTACATCAAACATCAATAAAATAGCTACTTTTTCTCATTCTCCACACAGGTCAAGCGATGTGCATTAACTACCCCTGGATTGTTTTGCCTAAGATATTGATTTTCAATGTCCAACGGGATTCCAGAAATATCTTTTGCTCCGAAAATCACAGCTGTTCAATTCATGCGTTGATAATTTTGTGAGCCATAATGCGCGCTCCTTTTGCTATATTAACACCAAACCGCTCCTGGTTACTTTGACTGCATCCACTTATCCCAGTGCCTTCTTTACCTAGTGACTTCAAAAGGGTTTCCAAAGGAACTTCAATTTTAGCACTTTTTGTTTCATTCTTGGACTTCACTGTTCACTCATCTTTCTCACTAACTGTAGGTGACGTGCTTTCAGCTTCAAATAACACTTCTGAATCCACCATGTCAACTTCATCCATCCGGCTCAAAGTTACATTCCTTCATCAATCAAAATCGACACAAAACACAACAACAGCCCACTTTCTAGGACTAAATTAAATGAATTACATTGTTAAATACATGTGAGAATTGCTTTAGGAAATGCAGTTCAAATGTACAGTATTGAATTGGGTGAAGTCTGACGCTAGTCACATTTTGATTTGGTCCTTTCTAATTTGCCCATCTAGCGATTATTACCCCCTGGCCTCCACCTAAAGCAACCATTAACATACAAAATGGAGGGGAAAAGAATAGTGTGTGTGTGTGTGTGCAAATTGTGAGCTACACACAAGTCATTGTGTCTGTCATTTGGTTGGATGGTAACTGGAAGAGCTATGGGTTGTTGGTAACTACTATCTGCAGTTCTGCTGGTCCGTGAGGCTGCAGGTGAGGTCAGAACATTATTTATCAAAAGATAATAAATCATTATTTTGACTTACAGTACCAGTCAAAAGTTCGGACACACCTACTCATTCAAAGGTTTTTATTTATTTGTACTATTTTCTACATTGTAGGATAATAGTGAAGACATCAAAACTATGATATAACACATGGAATAATGTAGTAACCTAAAACGTGTTATACAAATCAAAATATATTTTATATTTGTCACGACTATCACCGAAGGTGGCTCCCCTTCCCGTTCGGGTGGCACTCGGTCGTCGTCACTGGTCTACTAGCTGCTACCGATCCCTTGTCCCCTTTTCGTTTTGTTTGGTCTAATTGGTTTCACCTGTTCCTTGTTTTGGGTTGGGGTTATTTAAGTTCAGTTAGCCCGCCTGTGTTCGTGCGGGCTTGTTTGCTGTTTTTGGTTCAGGAGTGTCCTGTCATTGATTTTCTGCTGTTCGGCGTATGTACCGGTGTTGTACATTTTGGAGTGTTTTACGCCTGTGTTCGGCGTTACCCTCTTTTGTTCGCTGTGATTGTTCCGGAATAAATGGTTTTTCCGAATCCTCTGCTCTCTGCGCCTGACTCCACACCCATCACTCTTCGAAGCCTGACAATATTTGAGATTCTTCAAAGTAGCCACCCTTTGCCTTGACGACAGCTTTGTACACTCTTTGCATTCTCTCAGCCAGCTTCACCTGGAAGGCTTTTCCAACTGTATTGAAGGATTTCCCACATATGCTGAGCACTTGTTGGTAGCTTTTCCTCCACTCTGCGGTCCAACTCATCCCAAACGATCTCAATTTGGTTGAGGTCAGGTGATTGTGGAGGCCAGGTCATCTGATACAGCACTCCATCTCTCCCCTTCTTGGTCAAATAGCCCTTACACAGCCTAGAGGTGTGTTGGTTCATTGTCCTATCATTTGTTTTTCAACCAGATGGGATGGCGTATAGCTGCAGACTGTTGTGGTAGCCATGCTGGTTAAGTGTGCCTTGAACTCTAAATACATCACAGACAGTGTCACCAGCAAAGCACCCCCACACCATAACACCTCCTCCTCCATGCTTCACGGTGGGTACTACACATGCAGAGATCATCCATTCACCTACTCTGCTTCTCACAAAGACACGGCGGTTGGAACCAACAATCTCAAATTTGGACTCATCAGACCAAAGGACAGATTTCCACTGGTCTAATGTCCATTGCTCGTGTTTCTTGGCCCAAGCAAGTCTCTTCTTCTTATTGGCTTCATTTAGTAGTGGTTTCTTTTCAGCAAATAAGGCTCCCAAGTGGTGCAGCGGTCTAAGGCACTGCATCTCAGTCCAAGAGGTGTCACTACAGACACCCAGGTTTGAATCCAGGCTGTGTCACAACTAGCCGTGATTGGGAGTCCCATAGGGAGGCGCACAATTGGCCCAGTGTCGTCCGGGTATGGCTAGTGTGGGCCATCATTGTAAATAAGAATTTGTTCTCAACTGACTTGCCTAGTTAAAATAAAGGTTACATTTGACCATGAAGCCCTGATTCACAGTGTCCTCTGAACAGCTGATGTTGACAGGTGTCTGTTACTTGACTCTGTGAAGCATTTATTTGGGCTGCAAATTCTGCGGCTGGTAACTCTAATGAACTTATCCTCTGCCGTAGAGGTAACTCTGGGTCTTCCTTTACTGTGGCGGTCCTCATGAGAGCCAGTTTCATCATAGCACTTGAAGAAACTTTCAAAGTTCTTGAAATTGTCCAGACTGACTGACCTTCATGTCTTCAAGTAATGATGGACTGTTGTTTCCCTTTGCTTATTTGAGCTGTTCTTGCCATGGACTTGGTCTTTCACCAAATAGGGCTATCTTCTGTATACCACCCCTACCTTGTCACAACACAACTGATTGGCTCAAATGCATTAAGAAGGAAAGAAATTCCACAAATTAACTTTTAACAAGGGACACCTGTTAATGGATATGCATTCCAAGTGACAACCGCATGAAGCTGGTTGAGAGAATGCCAAGAGTTTGCAAAGCTGTCATCAATGTAAATGGTGGCTACTTTGAAGAATCTACAACAATAAAATGTATTTGATTTGTTTAACACTTTTTTTGTTACTACATGATTCCATATGTGTTATATCACAGTTTTGATGTCTTCACTATTATAGTAAATAGTAAAAAATAAAGAAAAACCCTGGAATGAGTAGGTGTGTCCAAACTTTTGACTGTTAATGTACATATTGTAATAATGCAGCTTAATTGTTCTTAGGCCGGGATTCAGTCCATGGAGCGCTGAGCCATTTAAAAGTAATTTCAGCCTTGCCTGGTTCCTCTATATAGTAAACAAACTCTGGTTGAAAACTAGAAATGTCAGTGGACACTGTTTCTTTAATTGAATAGCTTGAGATAGAAATATCACCTCATCACTCTTTTTGAGAATTTGCATTCTGAAAATAAAAGAAAACATGATTTTATCAGCAACCCAGATGAGCAGCCTGCTATCATTGGAACTGTTAATCAGATTGCACATGTGTAACATTGATGTAATCTTAGCATGGACGTCTATAAAGCTGGACATCAGTCAGTCAGTGTCTATCCATCAAACAGCCGTCTGGTTGGTTGGATACTGACAGGAAAAGCTATGGGTTTTTGGGGACTACTGTCTGTAATTTTGCTGGTCCAGGATGCTGCAGGTGAGGTCAACAGAAATGTATTAATTAAAAGAGCATCAAATCGTTTTTAGCTTGCTTGGACCACAGTAACTATTACATTCATCAGATAGTGATGACATTTTTTTTACTGGTGTTGTTTTAATTTGAGCATCATTAGCCTACATATTTGGGCATGTACATAATTGTTTTGCCATCCACTAGAACAAAGAACTTCAAGCATATCTCTCTGTTTTGGCATTAGTGACCACTAAGGGCTCGATTCAAACCAAAGCTCAGATTTAAATGTAAATGTAATTTCCAACTGAGACGACATATGTAGCATTTACCGTGGCATGAATGCAGCTTCTGCTAATGCGGGAACATTGCCTTAAAATGTATTGCACTTTTGTGCAGCTCTTCAGCGCTACGAATATCACCACTACATATAAATACATATCACCACTATATCCTCTTAAAGGGGAAATCTGCAGTTGCTACATCCAATTAGGACTTATAAATTAAGCTGATTCTTGAAGAATATCACTTAATAAATGCCTCATGAGGTGAGTTTGTAACCCATCAGAACCCAAAGCTTATTTTACTCCAATGTTTTGCAAAGTAAATGTAAACAAACATTATATAGCCTCAAAACATGTTTAAAACTAATTGTGATATCATGGATGGTCAGTCCTTGCATCCAGAGCTCTGTCTGTGAATTTGAAAGTGGTTACAATCCTCCAGCCCAATCCCTCCACTTTTTACCGAGACAGGGGTGGGGAGGATCACTTTGTTATTATTTCAACTGCTCAGATGTTCTGGTGCGGTGGCACTAATTTCAGAGTTCTGACAGGAGCAAAGTATCAAATGCAGAGTGTTTGTACATGAAACAGTGTCACAGTCTGGCATTCTTTCCACCCTCCATCACCTCCCTGTCTAGAGTCGTTTGTGCCCCAGGCTCGGAGCTCTATTGTGGGGGGAAAGGATGCTCAAAAGGGCAGATGGCCGTGGATAGTCTACCTTTTAATCACGGATGATACAGGCATCTTTAACTGTGGCGGATCCCTCCTTACTGAGGAATGGGTGCTCACCGCTGCACACTGTGTTGACCCGTAAGTGTGTTTGTGTGTGAAGGAGGTTTGCATGTTGAACTCATTATCGTGTCTGCAGCCAAAATGACGTTTTTCCATGGTTGTACTTTGCTTAACGTGTCTACAAGCAGAAAACCAGTTTACCAACTAGAATGACATCATTATAATTTCAAAGGCCAAATTTGCTTGCTGGAATAGAACCGAAAGATCTGTATGTGTTTGTATGAAATATATCAATGTCTGTGTAATGTTTCTATCCAACCTGGACTCAGGGGTAGACATAACAGAGTAAACGTAAATCTGAACCATGCCGATTAGTACGATGTTACGTTTCGTATGATATCTATTCATTTGTGGATGTCCATCATCCATTTTCTATGATATGTTACAAATGACAATTCATATGATATGTTAGGAATTGCAATTCGTACAATATGTTACGAATTGCAAGTCCTACAATATGTTATGAATTTTCTAAATGTTTAGTAGCAAGTTAGCTAAAAAAGTAGTAACTAGTTGCAAAGTTGCTAATAAAATAAAATGCTACAGTTGTCTGTGATAAGATCCGTGATAAGATTCAAACACACCTTTGGGTTAATAGACATTCACATTACAACCATCCTACTTTCGTTTTTTGCCTTAAGTAACCTATCTTATGTAACCATATAAAATGTAACATATTCTAATTTCAGTGTCCTGGATTTAAATGTACTATGTTACACCTAGTCAATAAGATCAGGCTGTTTTACCTGTCTGCATGTGTATTAGGAATGACAACCCTATTCGAGACAATTCCTTCATTCGTCTGGGGACAAACAGCCTGAATGAGCCATCAGTGTTTTATCGAACCATCTCACGCATCGTCAGTCACCCACAGTACCAGCGTTTGGCCCAGCTGCACAACATCGCTTTGGTGAAGATGAGTGAAAAGGTGTCCTTTTCCTCCCTGGTGAAGCCCATGCCCCTGCCCAAACCGAGTGATGCCTTTCGCCCAAGGTTGAAGTGCTTCGTCGCTGGCTGGGGCGAAGTCGGGAACAATGGTGAGCAAACACACAGCAACACCGATATACAAACACTCACAGTGCCAGGTTCTAAAGCATAGCTTTGGTTGGTTTGGTCTTGATTGAATGTCAGCATTCAATTCTGTGGGCGACATTTTAGTAGTGTAAAATGATTTACCACAAACCTCATTATAAAGCTGGTGGTTCCAGCATTGAATGCTGACTGGCTGAAATGCTGATTGGATATGACCCCCCAAAATGTTTACCTTTCTAATTATGTTGGTAACCAGTTTATAAAAGCAATAAGGCACCTCTGGGGTTTGAGGTATATGGCTAATATACCACAGCTAATGGCTGTATCCCAGCACTCCACGTTGTGCATGGCCGGGGTATATTGGCCCTATATCACACCCCTTTGTGCTTTATTGCTTAATTATAATCTGGCAGTGTGATTTATAAACTTTTATTTACTCAGAGGAACCCAATTGAGACCAGTTTCTTATTTACAGTGGTGCCCTGAGGACCCCCAAAAACACAATTAATACAACAACAAAAAAGATAAAAACAAGTTATAATTAAGTTATAATAAGCAATTGAAACATTTGCACATTGTTAAAGAAAGATTTCAAAATTAAATCAGAATGCCAGATTATAATAAGATGTACTGTATTTTGTGCACTTTACACAATGTATTTTGTTTTCATCCAGCTTTAGTGAGTATCTCTCCCATAAATTCTCCCTCTCCCTGCCCGTTCACTTCCTCCCCCACCCGTTTCTATCCTACATTTTACTCTTCTTCTTTTTCCCTCCCTCCAGTGGAATTGTCTGGTAATAGGACCCTCCAGGAGCTGGAGTTGTCCATCGTGAGACAGAGCACCTGTAAGAAAGATTTTCCGGGCCTCACTGACAACATGCTGTGTGCTGGCTCCATGAAAGAAGGGAAATACTCCTGTCAGGTGAGTCTTCTTTCCTGGTCTCCTGATTGGTACGTATACATGTTTTATACAAACACAGACCCTCCCTCTGTAATGGTTTTCTTCTGGGGAAAGAGAGGCGGACCAAAATGCAGCGTGGTTAGCTTTGTAAATCTTTAATAAAGATGAAAGTACAACAATCTACAAAACAAGAACCGTGGACAATCCAAAACAGTCCTATCTGGTGCCACAAACACAAAGACAGGAACAATCACCCACAAAACCCAACACAAAACAGGCTACCTAAATATGGTTCCCAATCAGAGACAATGACTAACACCTGCCTCTGATTGAGAACCATATCAGGCCAAACATAGAAATAGACAAACCAGACACACAACATAGAATGCCCACCCAGCTCACGTCCTGACCAACACTAAAACAAGGAAAACACACACGAACGATGGTCAGAACGTGACACCCTTTATCACATAATCAGCTGGTTGTGGATGGGTTATTAGCAATTGTGGGTGGGTGCAGGTGAACAAACAGCTGACCCACATCACTGACACACACACACACACTCTTTCTCTCTCTCTATCGTTCTCTCTCACCTACACACACACACTTACTTGAATGTTGTAAATGTATGTTTGTGTTGTTTTTCTTTGTTCTACAGGGGGACTCTGGTGGGCCGTTGATTTGTCGCTCATCTGGTGTGTTGGTCCAGGTGGGAATCGTGAGTTTTGGGCATATCAATGGCTGTGCTTTGAAAGACTTCCCTGTAGTCTACACCCGTGTGATCCCCTACATGGACTTCATCCGCGAGACTATAACCTCAGACTGACAGGCTTCTGCTGAGTCCTAGGTCACCATGAAACACTGTCTGTTTACAGTCCATATCCGCCTCTCGCTCTGTCTTCCCTTTCTCTTCAGTTCCCTTTTGAGCCAAAGTCCTTACTTGAGAAGGAAGTGATTTAAAATGACAAGATATTGGTATTGATTGTGAATTACTTTGTGGTTGTATTCTTTACCAGACCTTTAAATTATTTTCAAATATATTTAGAAGTATTTAGTCAACTCTTCCTTGAAAATACAAGATGTTGAATCTGTATTTGAAATGTTTATTTGAAATATTTAAGTACTCTATGCATTTGAAACCAGATCTGTTTGAACACAGGGGTATTTGTAAATGATTTGGAAACAAGTAATTTAAAATAGTTTAAAATATAATGTATAGAAAATTATTAGAAAATATACAGAAAATACATATTTAAAATATAAATACTTTAATGAACATGTATTTGAACCCAGGTCTGTTGTAAAAAAAAGAAATGTTCAATGATTTACTGGCTATGTCCTTTTCAATAGTAGCTCCTTAGTAAACTGCAAGCATCAACCCTTCCGTTTCAGTTTTTTTTGTGTGAGAGTGTCACAAAATAGAAAGTGACTGGTTCTAGAATCTAGGTTGAGCGTTGTGAAGCAGCGACCAGAGCTAAGGTCCTCTCTCAGGGATTCCGATATCAAAGTATACAGCAGGAGAGACAGGGGACATCCTTGTCTGACATCCATGATCTCTACATGCCAGGCATGTGCACAGATAGGGCTCCACCAGTGCTCCAGCCTTTTGCCCATACTATGAGTAAGGGCCCTTTTGCCCTCCTATCAGCTCGTACATTTTTTTGTTGTTGATTAATTACTTTATAGTGTCTTTAAAAATATAGATTTTATATGTAACGAATTGCACAAACTATCGCATTTAATATTCGTGAATCTTGAAAAATATCTCCTCCCCCACACTCCCACCTCAAGTGTGCACTAGCCTGACTTCTGCATGTAGTGCGATGTACAGTAATTGGCTATCCGGTGGTGAGTTTGAATACTGGTAGGTTACCTTTGAGTTGGACCTGTCATGTATGTCTTGTACTGTTATGGACAGAGAAGGGGGCAATTCACTTGTTTGTTAGTAAGCGGCAGATGCAAACTCAAATCAAGTAAAAATTTGTTTGGTTTGACAGCATAGCTAACTAGCTAGCTAACTAGCAGATTTACATCATAATTCGCTATGATCAGCTGATAGCCTCTTTTCCCAATGTCACTCTTTATCCCACTGGGCACACAGTGGTTCAAATAACATTGTTTACACATAATTTGAATGAAATTATTTTGAACTAATGTGGAATAGACGTTGAATTGACGTCTGTGCCCAGTGGGACGTCTGTAGTTATTACCCTACTAGGAGTCACTGGCATGAGTGTGTTGTTGCATTAAATAAATAGGTCACTCTAACAAAACAAAAAACAATTTGATACAGAAACAGTTTGTAAATTATGAATTTTGAGTTGTGAATTTTCTGGCTGCATTTTTCATTTTGAGAACCTGCATCCCCAAAGGTCTGTGTCTGGCCATGCTACATGCAGCAAAGTTTAATGGGATCGTGGTGGAAACTACTGATGCGCCGATATGACATTTCTGGCTGATACCGAACTACACCGGTAAGCGATATAAAGATTTGTTGCGGCCTTTTAAGCATTCTAGTACAGTTAAACACACATGGACGCAGCGGTCTAAGGCACTGCATCTCAATGCAAGAGGAGTCATTACAGTCCCTGGTTTGAATCCAGGCTGTGTGGGAGTTAATGGAATGTAACTAGGTGCAGCTGCCATGCTGAGGAAACATAATAACAATAATTAAATTAACAGGAAGTAGTAAGGACAATAATTACATTGGCCAGATGGAGAAATGGTGACACCTAGTGCATTTGCCGTAGGATAACATGCCAAAGATTACATTAAGCTAATGTACATGAGTACATTCGCCAAGGACAAAATTACATTTGTTACACCTGGACATACTAATGTCAGGAGTACGTGGAGAGAGGATGGTAGCAAAATGACCAACATGTGAAACATAAGTGTGCAATAGATGTATTATTTTTTTGTACGACATAAGGGGTCCCACCACCATTATAATCTAACCCGAAGCAGATGTGGGCATTATTTGGCGTGAACAAGCAAAGAACTTGGACTCAAAGATAATGGTGGCGAGAGGACGAGGGGAGTGATTTCATTTACATATGGGATGTACCATATGTTGTATGTAAGGATGAAAAGCTATAAAGGCAAAGCTCTGTGCTCAGAGAGGTTGGTTGTTCCGCGGATCAGCACGGCTTTGCTACTTTGTAAGAAAGTCAATTTTGAATTCACAAGTTCTAAGTAAGAGTGTTATAT
The DNA here is from genome assembly GCF_002021735.2 of Oncorhynchus kisutch. Taxonomy (NCBI): domain Eukaryota; kingdom Metazoa; phylum Chordata; class Actinopteri; order Salmoniformes; family Salmonidae; genus Oncorhynchus; species Oncorhynchus kisutch. The sequence continues at coordinate 41,744 of NW_022263134.1, forward strand.
TCTGAGCCAATATTCCACACCATATTTTGGCGAGCTTGCCAGGAGTTGAAGGGACCATAGGACAGTGGCGTTTTTGGCTGGCGACGGTTTTTCTGGGCAATCTATATCAGATAAGTTTGTTCTTACATAGTTGAATGTTTGTGTAAATTGCTTCAGGGATTCTGTCTCAGCGGGAACGGCGTCATTTAGGTCTCTCCTTATATTTCTTAAAAACCTAGTAATGCTTAGAGCTTTTGAATTCAATAAACTGCATGCATGCTTAAGCTTTGGGGGTTGTTAAACATAATTTGTATGTGCATTTGTGAGGACTAAGTGCGTGGGGAGTTGTGGACCTCGCTGGTGTTGGCTGTTTGGCGGAGGGGGCTTGCACCTGCTCTGGTCGGACGGTACAACGGACCCGCATGGGTGACCAGTTTGGGTTGGGTTGTCCCGTCTGATTCTACATGGCCGAGCGCGACTGTTTCGGGACCTGTTTTGGGATGTGCATTAACACAGCCCATTCAACCTGATCAGGCGGTTCGTGTTGGGTGTGTGATTCGGGTTGCCCCTCTCACCGGTCCGTTCATCTGGGGACCTTGTGTGGTCTGATTGGTGCATTTGTTTGTTCTCTTTGGCTGGACTGTCTGGCCTGGTGTGGGGCTGCGGCTACCTGGATATATTGTCAACACAAATAAAATAAAAGTCCACGATACTGCTCTTAAACAATTATAAAAAGGTCTGCTAGGTTGGGTTATTCACGAAACCGCCCCAACGACGGGGGTCTGCTTGGATGAATAGATAGGGCGCCGTAGGAACGTTGACCTGATTAGGCAAGGTTCAAAAGCACAACAAATCCTGCGAATAAACGCTCCGTCTGGCTAAACAGTGGTCTGTTGTAAATCAGTAGGTCACACCACAATTGCTACTCTTTAGAACAGAGGTCCAAACGTAGTGTGTGTGAACGAATGTGAATAAAAGCCTAAGCAAAGGAGAAATAATAAAGACTTCTATAAAGAAATTGAACACTAAATGGCCAGCGGCAGGGACATTGAATGTCTCTGTGTGTGAGGAAATGCACCAAGAGGAGGACGAAAGCGAGACAATGCTGCAAACAACGGATATTCTCTCCTGAAGGGCCAGAGAGTCCAGGGTTGGGGGGGGGGCAAAAAGGTATTTAGTCAGCCACCAATTGTGCAAGTTCTCCCACTTAAAAAGATGAGAGAGGCGTGTAATTTTCATCATAGGTACACTTCAACTATGACAGACAAAATGAGATTTCTTTTCAGAAAATCACATTGTAGGATTTTTTATGAATTTATTTACAAATGATGGTGGGAAATAAGTATTTGGTCAATAACAAAAGTTTATCTCAATACTTTGTTATCCTTTTATAACTAGGGGGCAGTATTTTCATTTTTGGATAAAAAACGTTCCCGTTTTAAACGGGATATTTTGTCACGACAAGATGCTCGATTATGCATATAATTGACAGATTTGGATAGAAAACACTCTGACGTTTCCACAACTGCAAAGTTATTGTCTGTGAGTGCAACAGAACTGATGTTACAGGTGAAACCCAGATAAAAATCCAATCAGGAAGTGCCGCATTTTTTAAAACCGCCTCATGCCAATGAATCCTTATATGGCTGTGAATGAGCTACGAATGAGCTTACGTTTTCTACGTATTCCCCAAGGTGTCTACAGCATTGTGACGTCTTTTTACGCATTTATGTTGAAGAATAGCCGTAAGGGACCACATTTAGCAAGTGGCACATGATGGCTTCGGCAGAAAATCTTGTGTAAAGTACACAAGTAGCCATCTTTCCAATCGCTTCTTATGAGAAACCAATTGTCCCGACGGATATATTATCGAATATATATGTGAAAAACACCTTGAGGATTGATTCTAAACAACGTTTGCCATATTTCTATTGATATTATGGAACTAATTTGGAAAAAGGTTTGGCGTTGTAGTGACTGCATTGTCCGGTCGATTTCTCAGCAAAACGTGAAGAACAAACGGAACTATTTCGCCAACAAAAATAATCTTTTTGGAAAAAAGGAACATTTGCTATCTAACTGGGAGTCTTCTGAGTGAAAACATCTGAAGTTCTTCAAAGGTAAATTATTTAATTTGATTGCTTTTCTTATTTTCGTGAAAATGTTGCCTGATGCTAGCAGAGACCCAGCCACGTTTCATCTTCAATGCCCTTGCTGATGGAAGGAGGTTTTCACTCAAAATCTCACGATACATGGCCCCATTCATTCTTTCCTTTACACGGATCAGTATTTTTGTTTTCTTTTGTTCTACTGTATTATTGACTGTATGTTTTGTTTATTCCATGTGTAACTCTGTGTTGTTGTATGTGTCGAATTGCTACGCTTTATCTTGGCCAGGTCTTGGCCAGGTCGCAGTTGCAAATGAGAACCTACCTGGTTAAATAAAGGTGAAAAAAATAAATAAAAATAAAATGTTGAACTATTAAGATGCAGTACTGGAATGGGTTCTTATGTATCACATGCTTCTTACTTTGCTCCAGAAGGAAAACTGGAGTCACAAATCTGGTTTTCTGCCTATTTCTGCCTGTGTATTTGTACATGTGTTCTCTGTTTGTCTGTTGCCAGTTCGTTTTGTTCGTGAAACCTACCAGCATTTGTTCCCCTGCTCCTGCCTGATTCTTGCTCCTGTTTTCTAGTCCTTTCCGGTTTTGACCGTTCTGCCTGCCCTGACCCTGAGAATGCCTGCCGTTCTGGACCCGTTGCACCCTCTCTGGATAATTGACCCCTGCCTGCCTTTGACCTGTCGTTTGCCTGTCCCTGTATTCTTTGACACTGTCTGTATCTGGGTCATACCTGAAACGTGACATTACCTCTGTTACATCTGGCTATCAGCCAACCCTTGTCTGGCAGGAAACAGCTCATTCAGCCTCATCTACTGCCTTTTAAAAAACATAACTGATATAGTTGACTTGCTTAAACAAATGTAGTTTTTATTGAGATGTACAAACTATGGCATAAGGGGACTACGAGCGGAGAAGAGACAATGTGTAATTTAAATTAAGATATTAATGAGCAAGCCAGGACGAACCTAGTCAATATACAGTGCCTTGCAAAAGTATTCATCCCCCTTGGCATTTGACCTATTTTGTTGCATTACAACCTGTAATTTAAATAGATTTCTATTTGGATTTCATGTAATGAACAAAAACAAAATAGTCCAAATTGGTGAAGTGAAAAAATTCAACAACAAAAAAACAAGGGAAAAGTGGTGCATGCATGTGTATTCACCCCCTTTGCCATGAAGCCCCTAAATAAGATCTGGTGCAAACAATTACCTTCAGAAGTCACATAATTAGTTAAATAAAGTCCACCTGTGTGCAATCTAAGTGTCACATGATCTGTCACATGTATATATACACCTGTATATATCAGTATATATACACCTGTTCCGAAAGGCCCCAGAATCTGCAACACCACTAAGAAAGCGGCACCATGAACACCAAGGAGCTCTCCGAACAGGTCCGGGACAAAATTGTGGAGAAGTACAGATCAGGGTTGGGTTACAAAAAAAACCCAAAGATAACCCTGAAGGGGTTGCAAAGCTACACAGCGGCGATTGGAGTATCTGTCCATGGGACCACTTTAAGCCGTACAATCCAGAGAGCTGGGCTTTACTGTGTCCAGAAAAAAGCCATTGCTAAAATAAAAAAATAAGCAAACACGTTTGGTGTTCGCCAAAAGGCATGTGGGAGACTCCCCAAACATATGGAAGAAGGTACTCTGGTCAGATGTAGCTTTTTGGCCATCAAGGAAAACAATTTTTCTGGGCGCAAACCCAACACCTCCCATCACCCAGAGAACACCATCCCCACAGTGAAGGATGGTGGTGGCAGCATCATGCTTTGGGGATGTTTTTCCATCGGCAGGGACTGGGACACACACTGGTCAGAATTGAAGGAATGATGGATGGCACTAAATACAGGGAAATTCTTGAGGGAAACCTGTTTCAGTCTTCCAGCAGGACAACGACTCTAAGCATACTGAACATCTAAATGTTTTGGAATGGCCTAGTCAAAGCCCAGACCACAATCGAATTGAGAATCTGTGGTATGACTTAAAGATTGCTGTATACCAGTGGAACCCATCCAACTTGAAGGAGCTGGAGCAGTTATGCCTTGAAGAATGGGCAAAAATTCCTAGTGGCTAGATGTGCCAAGCTTATAGAGACATACCTCAAGAGACTTGCAGCTGTAAAAATCTATTTTAATTCCAGGTTGTAAGGCAACAAAATAGGAAAAATGTCAAGGGGGGTGAATACTTTCGCAAGCCACTGTGACTATTTGTTTAGTGACAGATTTCAGAACAAAGGCCGTTCTTACAGTCTTTGCCCAATTCAGATACACCAATTCAGATCTGTATGTTAAATAAAGGGGAGATATACAGTGCATTCGGAAATTATTCAGACCCCTTGACTTCTACCAAATTTTGTTGCAGTACGTTACAGCCTTATTCTAAAATGGGTAAAAACAAAATCACCCAATATCCCATAATAACAAAGCGAAACAGCTTTTTAGAATTTATTTTGCGAATTTCATAAAAATAAAAAACACAAATAACTTATTTACAGCACCTTTGCTATTAGACTTTAAATTGATCTCAGGTTCACCCTGTTTCCATTGATCAAGCCATGCGGTCGAAGGAATTGCCAGTAGAGCTCAGAGACAGGATTGTGTCGAGGCACAGATCAGGGCAAGTGTCGTGGAGCATTTGGTACCATCAAGGCCAGTTTTTCAAATGTATTATTTAAATGGTGATTTTGTGGGGTTTAACTTCACATACGATCACGTGAAACACATGTGATCAAGTAAAATTCATGTGTTTTTTCCGTAAGGGTGAGGACCATGTTAGAAGACATTTGTTTTACCAGTCTTCAGGACGTCACGTGATGTTCCCAGTAGGTCCCAAACCATTATAAGTAAAGTAATGAAATGTTATGATGGTTTTAAGGTAAATGGTCGGCTGTTCAGCTAAAATATGACTTCACCAGGGATTAGAACTAAACCTTTTGATTGGAGGTGCACTGATCTTTCTGCTGCACCGCAAAGTCTGTAACATTCCACTTCACATTCATTACCTATAATATATCTCTGCACTTAGCAAAATAGTGCCATCTGCACTGCTATGTTACATATCAGTTAATCTGATTATTCTCTCATCATTGATTCCATTGACTTAATTCAGTAATTTGAGGGTTTTCTGTATAGTTGTCGAATGTTGGTGAGGCATATTCTGTTTAAATGTTACTCCTGAATAACTAGGATAAATATAATAGTTTTTCTTAAATGTATTTTTAACAAAACCGAGATTTACTTTGAAGTCCAAAGCGTAGGAATACAATGAAAAACAGTTATTGACACAGACAAAATGGCATAGCAGAAAGATCAGAATGCCGTGAACTATGAAGTTGCGACTTCAAATCCCTGATGAATAATAATTACTGTATCAATAAACATACAGAATGTTGTCATGTATATGTGTCGACTATGTACGTTGAAAACACTGTATGTTAAAAGCACTGTATGTGTATCATAATGATTTCACATGTGAAGTGTTCCAAAAACATGTTTTCACATGATTTCACATTTGCAATTTCACATGTGAAATCATGTGATTTTCCACATGAAAAATGTGAAATGTGGTTATTCCTTAAGGGTAGTTTCCAACAATAGTAATGTGTTTATCCACTATACAGATGAACCAGGCAAGGCTGTCCATTGTCTCCTCTTGTTTTTTTCTCTCATAAGAACCATAAACCTGCCTTATCAGAGCCAAGGAAAATATCCAAGCAATTCAAGTGAAGAATTATATGAGTATGTCAACCTTCTATCCTTATGATATATTATTGACAGTTGAAAAACCAGAAACCTATTTGAAGGCTGTGATAAACAGACAGAGTTTCAGGGCGACCTAGGCCTCAGCAGGAGCCTGGGTGTTGGAGTGAATCGTCTGCTGGATGAAGTCCATGTAACGGGGTATGCAAGTGTAGACTCGAGGGAAACATTCCAAAGCACAAGCATTGCAATGCCTTAAAACTCAAAGCATAGTTTAGTTAGTTTATTTATTTAGCACATAAAGAAAACATCATACATTAAAAAAGGTCAAACATTACAGTGCAGGGAGAGGGGAACAAACTCAAGATCAAACTAAATAATGAATACAGAAAATCGATTAACAAGACATTACATGAAAACAAACAGAAAGCTAAGACATGAAGAGAGAGTGAAGAGTAAAATGCTAAACAAAATAGGGGTGGGTACTGCTGTGAGAGGTAGTTTGGATGACTGGGCTTGTGCCTAAAGGTACTGCTTTAATAGTTGTGTTTTTAAACTGTTAATGGACATGTGATTCGTCGGATGTCCTGGTCAGTTATTTCAAGACAGTGGCTCCTCGCGTGTTATTGACAATTGTCCTTGGGTTGTCCTGTAAAAAGCAGTATGAAGATGATTAGCAGATCTGGTCACGTGGCAGCTGCCGCCATAAACAACATGTCAGGAAATGAATCACTCATCAAGTGCATAAACAGGATGAGACTGAGTGTAAGGGCTCCAGTATACTAAGTTCCGTTCCAGCCATTATTATGAGCCGTCCCCTCATCAGCAGCCTCCTGTGATGCCCAAGGACCAGTAAGCCATTCCCCCGCCAAGGGGTAAAAATCTATCTCTCTCTACAGTATCCAGAGGACTGACTATTCAATGTGTGATAGAATAATGCTATAGTATCCATTGTATTTATGTTTTCAATTAACATTTGGCGACGAAATACAGTTAACATTTTGGCAACTCCATCTGTTTTGCTCCATAGTTGCACATGCATCGGTCTTGTTGCTAAACAACCAACCCATCTACACCAGACCCTAATTGTGACTGTGGGGACACAAAACAATTACCAATAATATACACTAGATGGAGACAAAGTTTGATATATTGTCCACAATTGTCCATAATGGTGCAAAAATTATGCAGAAAAATATGTATGTGTGAGAGGGGATGCTGGTTTATTCTGAGGCCCCCAGCAGTTAGATGCTATCTAGGACTCCAATTAATGTTCAACATAGTCGTTCAGCAACCAAGACTCTGGGCTACCGAAAAAAACAGTTTGTCAATGTCCATGGAGGCTGCAAGTTAGTGATCCCCAGCTTTGCATTCTCTCTGATCTGGTCCTCCATGAGGGTGACCAACGGAGAGAAACTAGGTTATCGATATGTCTAATTTTCTTGACTACTAGTGGAGGGAAGGACTAGAACTGAGGCTCTCAATTGTGCATCTGTAAAATATTCTGAGGGTCTTAGGGGCCAAGCCAAATTTCTTCAGCCTTCTGAGGTTGAAGAGGTGAAGTTGCGCCTTCTTCACCACACTGTGTGGGTGGACCATTTCAGATGGTAAGTGTTGTGTACGCCGAGGAACTTGAAGCTTTCCACCTTCTCCACTGCGGTCCTGTCAATGTGGAAAGGGACTTGATCCTTCTGCTGTTTCCTGAAGTCCACGATTGGCTCCTTCGTTTTGTTGATGTTGAAGAGGTTATTTTCCTGGCACCACTCGGCCAGGGCCCTCACCTCCTCCCTGTAGGCTGTCTCGTCATTGTTGGTAATCAGGCCTTCTACTATTGTGTCGTCTGCAAACTTGTTGATTGAGTTGGAACCGTGCGTGGCCACGCAGTCATGGGTGAACAGGGAATACAAGTGGTGCACCTGTTTTAGAGAAATGTCATCATTGAACATTGTTAGAGGTTTCATTGTCTGATTACAGTGCATTCGGAACCTTGACTTTTTCCACATTTTGTTACATTACAGCCTTATTCTTGAATGTATAAAAAAAAATCCTTCTCATCAATCTATACACAATACCCCATAACGACAAAGCAAAAACAGGTAAAAAATATCACATTTACATAAGTATTCAGACTCGTTACTTTTGGCAGCGATTTCAGCCTTGAGTATGACGCTACAAGCTTGGGACACCTGTATTTGGGGAGTTTCTCCCATTCTTCTCTGCAGATCCTCTCAGGTTCTCTCAGGTTGGATCGGGAGTGTCGCTGCACAGCTATTTTCAGCTCTCTCCAGAGATGTTCAATCAGGTTCAGAACGGGCTCTGGCCACTCAAGTACACTCAGAGACTTGCCCCGAAGCCAATCCTGCATTGTCTTGGCTATGTGCTTAGGGTCGTTGTTCTGTTGGAAGGTGAACCTTTGCCCCAGACAGTTTGGCTGGGCGGCCAGCTCTAGGAAGAGTCTTGGTGGTTCCAAACGTCTTCCATTTAAGAATAACAGAGGCCACTGTTTTCTTGGGGACCTTCAATGCTGCAGATATTTTTTGGTACCCTTCCCAGATCTGTGCCTCGACACAATCCTGTCTCGGAGCTACAGACAATTCCTTCAACCTCATTTGTTGGTTTTTGCTCTGACCTGCACTGTAACTGTGGGACATTTATATAGATGGGTGTGTGCCTTTCAAATCATGCCCAATCAATTGAATTTACCACAGGTGCTCCAATCAAGTTGTAGAAAAATCTCAAGGATGATCAATGGAAACAGGATGCACTCAATTTCGAGTTTCATAGCAACGTGTCTGAATACTTATGTAAATAAGGTATTTCTGTTTTTGTTTTTTTACATCTTTGCAAACATTTCTACAAACCTGTTTTTGCTTTGTTGTTATATGTGGAGACAGATGAGGAAAAACATAGATTAAATCAATTTTAGATTAAGGCTGTAACGTAACACCATTCAGGTGCGTTTTATGGCTTATGCTGTATGCGCTTTTATGATCTAAAGCCACGCTGTTGCAACTGCCTGTAAACACACAGTCCAGCTCAAATTGAATGATGACAGGCCTGTGTGTCAAATGGCTTATTTACATAAAGGCCTACCATAGATGTGATTGGCTATGGCACACTTGTCTGTGTAGACCCTGGTCCTGGACAAGACAGATGATTAATTGTCCAAATGCACAGCCACTTTCCTACTCTATATTGATATATAATTTTCACAAATGCCTTACAAAATGTGAAATTACCATATCTAAGTGCTCGCTTGTCATGAAAAAAAAAGTGAAATATTCTTCCTGGGGTGTATAAGACAGATTTTAAATAAGATTTCATGTTGCTAAAATGCTATTAGTTCCATTTTAATACATTCATAAATATACAGTATATACTAGTGTTATGACAATTCCAAATCTCTACTTTGGTTAGCGGGCTGGCCTTGGGACAAGAAGGTTCTGGTTTGAAGTGCAATACCATGCACAGACAAACCTCACAAAATCAACATTTAAATAATACATTTGAAAAACTGGCCTTGATGGCACCAAATTCTCCAAGACACTTCCCCTGTTCTGTGCCTTGACACAATCCTGTCTCGGAGCTCTACTGGCAATTCCTTTGACCGCATGGCTTGATCAATGGAAACAGGGTGAACCTGAGATCAATTTAAAGTCTAATAGCAAAGGCGCTGTAAATAAGGTATTTTAAAAAAATGTTTTAAATGAAATTCGCAAAATAGATACTAAAAAGCTGTTTTCGCTTTGTTATTATGGGATATTGTATGATTTTGTTGTTGTTTTTACCCATTTTAGAATAAGGCTGTAACGTACTGCAACAAAATGTGGTAGAAGTCAAGGGGTCTGAATACTTTCCGAATGCACTGTATATGTCCCCTTTATTTATCATACAGATCTGAATTGATGCACAGAGAAAATACTGTAAGAACGGCCTTTGTTCGGAATTCTGTCACTGTACATTTCAAAAGTGCTAATAACGAAAGTATTCACCCACCTTGGCATTTTTCCTATTTTGTTGCTTTACAACTGGGAATTATCTTGTAGTAAAAGGATTGCCTTGTTGAATTTGCCAATGAACAAAAGCACAGCATAATCCCGACGCCAAAGCTTTCGGTAGACCCTTGGTGCGCCCTGCGAGTGGGGAGACTGAACAGACAAGGCAAACGTTCCAATGCTGTTCCAATGCATGGTGAAATTAAACCATCTTTACATTGTCAGCACAGTAAAAGAAAAACTATTAAAACATAATCAATGTACATTATTCTGTGGCTAGAGTTGAGTTGAACCACAAAGACACAAACCAGTTGAAGAGAAATAGGCAGAAAACCAGATTTGTGACTCTCCAGTTTTCCTTCTGGAGCAAAGTAAGAAGCATTTGATACATAAGAACCCATTCCAGTACTGCATCTCAATAGTTCAACACTCTCCTTCCCATCATGTGTACTGATCTTTAAGAACTCAACAAGAAAATTGGAAACAACAGCTTTCACCTATCCAGTGTCATAAAATATGTGCATATGAAGGAAAAGACACAACCAGAAGCCACTTAGATACTATTTGACTCAATCCTGGAATGTGCTCCAAAAGTCTCAGATAGCTCCCTTTAATAGCACCAACGAGTCTAGGTGGACTTGAATGTGTACAATTTAACAGGTTTTATCTTGTCCTTTCAAATGGTCAGTATGGAAATCAAACAAGGAAACAAGACTTATTGGATTGGAACTCACACCAGTGTTGAATCTCAAAAGTCCTTCCTCCAGTCTTCTCCCCACCCTCTCAAAACATGAAGGAGCGCATTGTAGAAGAATAACTTTTTAAGAGTCACACATTGTGACAAAATTGTGGTTTTAGAAGGGTCAAGGGGCACACCCAGGGTGAGTCCTCATCTTCCTCCTCTATCGTTGTAAAACTGAGATGACACCCACGCCAAGCCCCACTTGAGGTTGGTCAACATTAACTTGAGCGCTTTGGTCCACTGCTCCTCTGAGTTGAACTGGATCTTGATGGAGAAGGAGCCGCCGCTGCCTCCCGTGTCCTCAATCTTACCCTTCTCGACATCCATCCTGACCCATAACAGAAAAAGATGTGCTAAAACTCAAACCCCCAGGTGTTTATTTCTTGAGGGGTATGAACGAAACTGGTGCAACATCTACAGCTGCTAACACCCACATTTAAGGCCAGTATGCTAAAACAAAAATAATCTGCAGATTTCTCATGCTAGTGAGTAGTTGGAGGCAAATGATCATGCAGAGACAAAGGAGTAAGCTGTCAAAAGCTGACCAACTCCAGTTATTTGTGTAAGTACAATAGAGTACCACAGTATGAGTCATAATAGCCATAAAACATAGCGGTCAAATAAGGAAATGGTTCCAACCGTATTTCCACCATTCATTTCTCCCCATAGGGAATTTTAGAAACACTTAAAATAAGGATTATTTTAATTATGATGTCACAACTGATCAATAAATTCCAAATGTTCTGTTTGAACATTCTGGTGTCTGGTTGCTGAAAATAGAACACCAGTATGTATCTAAGACAATCTAGCAGATTCCTCCTGAGATATAGTTAACACAGTAGATCACCATAAAATATAGAAAGTGCTACTAGACGAAAACTTAGTTGCAGAACGAGGTTAGAAGAATGCCACTGTCAATCTCCTTGATGATGAGGAGATTCTTGCGGCCGCTACAGGAAGATAATGCTTTAACAGGGAACCTTGGAGCTGTCAGTACCAACTCCGTTCAGCCTGCCCTGCCATCTCAACCCAAGGCCACTGAGAAGCTTCCAGGGCTCAAACAAAACAGTTTAAACACCTCCAGAATCCCAGTACTGGAGTTGACTGAAGAAAGAAAGGGTGCTCTGCAGCGACTTGCCAGTTTGAAGGCTGTGGAAAAGAAACCACATCCTCCCTCCAGAATCCCAGTACTGCAAAAAAAGAGGTCCATCTGCAATGGGAGGAGTCAAGGACTGCATGTAGCTCCAACATCTCAGCAGTCAGGGAAGGCTACTGTTCCTCCCATCCAGATTCCACTGCAAACCATCCATACCAAGAGGGATCAAACCTGCGTGGTGAAAGACATCTCCCTCCATAGTGCCAAGTCATTGAAGGCAGTCCATGGAGCCAATATAGTCACCAAGATGCCACTGCCTCCCATTAGAGACAGAGTCACTGTGCCAAACAATGATGCCAAGAAGAAGCCATTCCAGCCAGTCAGACCAGAGGGCAGCCTTCGTCCTGCTGCTTCAAAGTACAGAAGGCATGTTGTGAAGAAACACGTTCAGTTCAAGCCTCAGACCCTAACTGTACACAGGATCAGAGGCTGAGCAGGTGATGGCATATATGAAGGCCAAGCTGATCAGTGTCACCCAAGAATTGAAACTGATTAAGAGTGGGGCCAAGATGCATGCTCAGTCTTTAGATGAGAAAAACGCAAAAGAGCGGTTGAGAAAAAGGTGGAGAAGTTCATCCAGGAGATTTGCCTAATGAAGGTGGATTCTGACCTAAGGGAGATGATAAGAGATAACGAAGAAGAGGAAGAAAGGAGTAAAGAGGTGAGGAGAAATGAAGAACAAAGCAGTGTGGCAAGTAACTTCTTGCGTCGAGCCATCCCGGATCCGGGATCGTGAATACAGCCTCAAGCTCATTACCATAACGCAACATTAACTATTCATGAAAATCGCAAATGAAATTAAATGAATATGCTAGCTCTCAAGCTTAGCCTTCTGTTAACAACACTGTCATCTCAGATTTTCAAAATATGCTTCTCAACCATAGCAAAACAAGCATTTGTGTAACAGCTAGCGCAGCTAGCGTAGCATTTAGCGTTAGCATCAGCAGGCAACATTTTCACAAAAACCAGAAAATCATTCAAATAAAATCATTTACCTTTGAAGAACTTCAGATGTTTTCAATGAGGAGACTCTCAGTTAGATAGCAAAATGCTCAGTTTTTCCTGAAAGATGATTTGTTTAGGAGAAATTGCTCCGTTTGGTGCGTCGAGTTTGGCTACCAAAAAAACCCGAAAATTCAGTCTCAAAACGCCAAACTTTTTTCCAAATTAACTCCATAATATCGACTGAAACATGGTAAACGTTGTTTAGAATCAATTCTCAAGGTGTTTTTCACATATCTCTTCATGATATATCGTTCGTTGAAAGCCTCCTCTCTCCTCTCAATCACTGAATGACTGCGTGCAGCTTGTAGATTACGCACCAATTTAGACAAAGGACACCGGGCGGACCCCTGGTAAATGTAGTCTCTTATGGCCAATCTTCCAATGATATGCCTACAAATACGTCACAATGCTGCTGACACCTTGGAGAAACGATAGAAAGGGCAGGCGCATTCACAGCCATATAAGGAGACAATGGAAAACAGAGCTTCTTTTTGGTTTCGCCTGTAGCATGAGTTCTGTGGCACTCACAGATAATATCTTTGCAGTTTTGGAAACCTTAGAGTGTTTTCTTTCCAAAGCTGCCAATTATATGCATAGTCAAGCATCTTTTCGTGACAAAATATTGCGCTTAAAACGGGCACGTTTTTTAATCCATAAATTAAAAGAGCGCCCCCTATATCCAAGAAGGTAAGCCAAAGCAGACAGCCATGAGATATACTGTGATCAAGCCAAAGGAAGTCAAGAAGGGTTTGAACATGGAAGAGAAAAAGGAGGACAGACAGGTAATGTAGCTTGACATTCCAAAGCCATGCTAACTGCTGATCTAGTATAGTGTTGGTGATCACGTGCATTTGTATCAGATGAGGCTGATGGGATGAGTTATAGGAGGATAGGATCGTTGTCATGGCTGGAATTAAATGAATTGTTCAAAACAAACGTGGTTTCCATGTGATTGATGTGTGTGATACCGTTCCTTTTATTCTATTCCAGCCATTACAATGAGCTCCCCCCACCACCCTCACCTGGTTTGTACATATTGTATATATTGTCTCTGTTGCCCAGCTGCCCATTATTTGGCCCATCTGATAACATCCGTTCATTCAGGTGGTGTTGAAATGTCAATTTGGGATGAGTGCAGCCAACTCCAAGCTGAAGCAGTTTGAGCACTGCGGCCGGTCCTTTGATCCTAGTCGCCTGGAGAAACACAGTGAGATCTGTGCCAAGCTCTCCTTCAAGAGCTCTAGACGCTGGGTCTATGACTCCACCAAGCACCAGCTCAAAGCCACTGTACTGGCTGGCTACGTGAAGTGATCAGTGGTGTGATGCACCAAGGGACCTGAGAGTCTGTCACTCTTTTGTATTTTGTATTGAACAGACAGACATACAGTGACTGGTAAACCACCTGCTGCCCAAATTAGGACTTTTACCTTGAAATCTGTGAGGGTTCCAATAAGAGGCAATACTACTAGGAGGCAGTATTGTATCCAGAAACGTCTAAGCCAACAGTGTTCAGCAGTTCCTCAAATCTCCAGAAACACCTGTATAAAACACCTCAATAAAATCCAATCCAAATACTCATCTAAATCATTCTGTCAGATGTGTTACTAGTGCAGGAAAGTAGAATAAATGAAATATTAAGAAACAAGGTATTTGTCAAATCTGAATATGGAAAGTACTGATTTTTTTAAATGAATTGGAATAATGAGGAAAGATAAAATTATTAATTTAGTTGTATAACTTACCAAATTTACACAAATAACGGAAGATGGTCAGCTTTTGACAGCTTAATCCTTGGTCTCTCGGCATAATCCATAGATGATTACAATTATAAAACATGTGTGTTCATGTACTGGGCCTTGTAGTTAGTTACCTCACGTGTTGGTAACAACCATCACACCTCTTCATCCATGCTTCACGGTGGGAACCACACATGCAGAGATCATCAGTTCACCTACTCTGCGTCTCACAAAACACAGCGGTTGGAACCAAATATCAAATTCGGACTCAGACCCAAGGACAGATTTCCACCGGTCTAATGTCCATTGCTCGTGTTTCTTGGCCCAAGCATGTCTCTTCTTCTTATTGGTGTCCTTTAGTAGTGGTTTCTTTGCAGCAATTCGACCATTAAGGCCTGATTCACGCATTCTCCGCTGAACAGTTGCTTTTAAGACGTGCCTGTTACTTGAACTTTTTTTGGCTTGCAAACTTAGGTGCAGATAACTCTAATGATCCTGTGCAGCAGAAGTACGTCTTCTTTTCCTGTGAGGATCCTCATGAGAGCCAGTTTCATCATAGCGCTTGATGGTTTTTGCAACTGCACTTGATGAAACTTTGAATGTTCCATAATGTCTGACTTTCTTGTCTAAAAGTAATGATGGACTGCCGTTTCTCTTTCCTTATTTGAACTGTTCTAGCCATAATTGTTTTTTTTACCTTAATTTAGCAAGGCAAGTCAGTTAAGGACAAATTGTTATTTACAATGACAGCCTACTGGGGAACAGTGAGTTAACTGCCTTATTCAGCAGCAGAAAAATAGATTTTCATCTTGTCAGCACAGGGATTCGATCGAGCAATCTTTCGGTTACTAGCCCAACGCTCTAACCACTAGGTTACCTGCCACCTCGCTTGGTCTTTTACCAAATAGGGCTATCTTCTGTTTACCACCCCTGCCTTGTCACAACTCAACTGATTGGCTCAAACACATTAAGAAGGAACGAAATTCCAAAAATGAACTATTAACAGGTGTGCCTGTTAAAAATCGCGCAAGATTTCAACGTCCTGCTACTCATGCAAGGAATATAGTAAATGCATATGATTAGTATGTGTGGATAGAAAACACTCTGAAGTCTCTAAAACTGGTTAAATCATGTCTGTGGCTATAACAGAACGTGTTTAGGAGACAAAATCGCAAGGAAAACTGTTCACCAAAAACAAAACAAAAATATACAACCACCAGTCTCTGCATTGTCTAAGGCAAGTGAAAATAGATAGAGCCCCGTTTACAATGCCTACAGCTTCCACACGATGTCGCCAGTACTGGCAATTCAGTTGTAGTTTATCCTTGGTGGGATGACGTATAGGCACTTCCTGTCTTGGGGTCCACCGAAGGAAGTTATGAAAGGGAGAATATGGACGATGATTTCAAGACTTGCTGCTATCGAATACAGATCGCCCCGTGATCAATTTGATCGATTATTAACGTTTATTAATACCTAAAGTTGGTTTACAAAGGTAGTTTGAAGTGTTTTGTCAAAGTTTATAGGCAACTTTTTTAATTTAAAAAAACGCCATTGCGTTTTAGAAAGGTGCTTTTTCCTGGATCAGACGGGCTTCATAAATGGACATTTTGGGTATACATGGACCGATTTAATCGAAAAAAAGACCCAATTGTGATGTTTATGGGACATATAGGAGTGCCAACAAAGAAGCTCGTCAAAGGTAATGAATGTTTTATATTTTATTTCTGCGTTTTGTGTAGCGCCGGCTACGCTAATTATTTCTGTTTACGTCCCCTTTGGGTATTTTGGGGGTTGCATGGTATCAGATAATAGCTTCTCATGCTTTAGCCGAAAAGCATTTTACAAATCTGACATGTTGGCTAGATTCACAACGAGTGTAGCTTTAATTGAGTACCCTGCATGTGTGTTTTAATGAAAGTTTGAGTTGTATCGAGTACTATTAGTTGGCGCTCTGAAATTTCCGCTGATTTGGTCCCTGTACAGGGACAGCAGCCGTAAAAGGTTATTAACCTGTTATTGCTGCATCCATTTGTTCTGAAGACATACCCTAATCTAACTGCCTGTAGCTCAGCCCCAGAGGCAAGGATATGCATATTCTTGGTATCATTTGAATGGAAACATTCTGAAGTTTGTGGAAATGTTAATTGAATATAGGAGAATATAACATGGTAGATCTGGTGGAAGAAAAGAGAAAGAAAGAGCATACGTTTTCTGTTTTTTATTGTTGCAGTATCATCTTTCACATGTACTAGAATAGCCACACAGTCAGATAGGATGCTGGAGATAATTTTGATGGATAACACAAGAGGGCAACTGTAGGTGTGCAAAGTTTTAGATTGATAACTTCAGGAATGGGTGAGCTACATGACATGAAGTCCCCCAGGTGTCCCACACAAGTTGCCCAAATGTACCCAAGTGGCCGAATTGGTGAAATGACCTATAACTATATACAGCAGTGCAAATAACTATATACAACATATCAAAAAGCAATTCTAACACACACACACACACACAAAAAAAAATGTTTAAAAATATGAAATATTATGTAAATATAAATATTTATAAAAAAACAGTACACCCCTTAGAAGTTGTGCCATGTCCCATCGCAGTCTCTTTCTGATGTAAAGCAGAGGCAAACTGAACAAGTGGTGCATTTCATGCGACACAGAACACAATGACGCCTCCATGCAGTGCCCTTTTGGCCCTGAGGCACAGTCATGCCTGCAGTAATGAACTGTGGCATATGAACACCACTGGGGGCAGAGGTAGAGCGGGCAGCTTGGCACCGGGGGCTCCCAGTCGGAGTCGCTATCACTGTGAAAGACAACAATATTTGTATTGTATGAGCCTTTTATCATCACATAAAATAAACAGATATATATTGTATAGAGCAGAGGGAACAATCACTAAGGTGAAGTGCTGTTCAATTCAACTCCGGCCATTGTTGTGGGCCTGCACTCACCCCCAGCACCCAATGGTTATTTCATATGGAAATGAAGAGGAGTAGCAGGCGCAGTGGCCATGTGTGTGTTTGCTGTTCTACTCCATTCCATTTGAATAAAAAAATGGAAAATATAATCTGACATGGGAAAATATATATATATATATATATATATACACACACACACCCAAACAAACCAACACACACACACACACACACACACAAACAAACCACACATTTCATTGCAACAAAAAAACAAACATTTATATATATATATTTATATTTCATAAAACGGCATTAGCACTTACCCGTCCAGAAGTACATCCTGTCCTTGCAGAAACAGCTCCTCAGTTCGTTAGAATCATAACACTCCAAGATTCCTCAAACAAAACATCTGTCTCATTTTCACTTTTTCACTTTCACTTTAGACTTTGACTTCGCTTTTCCTGATTTATTCGCCATGATATCTTCAATGAAATCGTTGAAACTACAACTTTCCGAAATACAGCTGTGCGTAAAAAGCCTTACAGCAACTCATCTGATCGTCAAGACGAGAATGGAGTTCCCTGCGCGTGCGATTACAAACGAGGAATTGTGGTCCAACCCAAAACCATTACATACTGGCGTTTACCTCAGCTCATTGGCTATCTACCCAGCTAGATTTCAAGAAGATCAGTGGTCATTGGGCAGAAATATAGTCAATCAATGAAGCTTCGCTAAAATTATTGGTCCGTAAGGTAGTCATTGCTCTTTGTCTCCAAATCAGTTCACTTCGGTCAATACTCCCCGCAAAAAAAAAACAATGAAGTTTGGCTGTGTTGCAAACATCCAGAGGAATGCACTGAAACCAACCATGACTAGATAAACAATTGTTTATGGTGTGTAATCACGACGAATGCTCCGTAAAAAATTGATAGAGATGGAATTCACAGCACAAACGGTTTACAAAATGTTTCGATTTAGGCTTAAAAAATTGATTTTATCAAAGAAAACGGCACTTCATTTGATCACTGGGACCCTCAGGAAGAGAAATAAGAGCAAGATATCAAAATGTAAGTCATAATTTTACCTCCAGATGTGAATGTAGAAAAACTGTCATGGCGGAAAATGTTTCTGTTGTTGATTGCTCTTCTCAAACAAAAGCATGGTAATTGTTCTCTGTAATAGCTATTTTAAATTGGAAAACGTAGTTTGATTACCAAGATTCTAATCTTTTGAAGGGTGTAAGACACTTGCATTTTCAAGAATGTTTAATGTTGCGAAGTTGTATTTTTAGTTGTTACTCTGAAATTTCCCCTGATGTTGATCCCTGTACGGGGATCGCAGCCATAACAGGTTTTAACTAATCCTTTGGAAATCAATGTGGCTTGGTTCTTTTTACTCTATATTATATAAATCTGATTTTACTTTGGATAAATATGCCTCAGCTGAAATTTTCCTTACTTCCTTACATCCTTGCGTTTCCAATGAAGAATCACATAATACGTTTACACAATATGATTCGGACTTCTGTTGAAAATGAATGTTTTCTCTCAGCCCATTAAGAATCCTACTTGACTACACTAGTGCATCACGACCAGACAGGGTTTATTAACACTTGTGTGGTGTTCATGTTTTTGTTATTCACCCAATGTTCGCTGGTCTGATGGACCCACAACATTATTGTTTTTTTAAAACAATACAGCCATAACAATTCATGTAAAAATACTTAATACTTAGATGTTGACTTATATCAATTACAAGCAATGTAGACATGGTTAATATTTGCCATGTTCCTCTGCTATATCACGTTCATCAATAAAAGCGCTCTTCGTTTTTTTTAAATGTGATTTTTGTTGATTTTTTTTTTATTATAATGAAGATATAGGTGGAATAAATCATGTTTATCTTTAACAAATCACAATCGCTGCAGAAGTTGGGGTCCTTGTGATATGTTGCCTCCCCTGGATTTGAGGTCTTACCAATACCTTGCATAGCTCCTCGAGAAAGAGCTGTCTACTCTGGAGAATCCTCTATTCCAATCTGTGTTCAACGCCATCTAGATGACGTTCTTTGCTGGCGTAAAGTAATGTTCAAGAGCATCAAGAATAGCTATAGCCGTTACCTTGCTGTGCTGCTGTCGGCATTCAGTTCCCATGATAGTCCTTAAAGTGGCAGCCACTACCTCATCTTCCTTTTTCAGAAGTCCCGTTGCTAGCGCATAGTCCTCCCATTCACCTCGAAACGTATCCCAGTTCGTGCTCCAATCCCCGCTGAGCTTCATAACGGCGGGAGGGGGAATGTTCGCTGCCATGTCTAACCGGTGCTAACAACACTGAAGCTAACTAGCAAACTCACTCTAGCTTAAGGCCAATTCCGGGCGAAATTTTACACAAATAAGCATTTGTTTGTAAACCAGAGCAGGTGACTCTAATTTGCGGAAAGCATGGTTAGTTATCCGACTCTGACACCATGTTTGAATGTTAAATGACGAGACAGGGGCATTGATGCGAGTAACCAGTCTTGTTCAGTACATGACAACACATCCGGGTATCTCAAGCACCCCGGTAAAACACAAGAGTTGCAGTAATGAACATTTATCAACAGATGGCATCACTGTGCCATCTTACACCCATAACAGTGATTTTCTGGAATTCTTTTCCTCTTTTTGTCTGTCATAGTTGAAGTGTACCTATGATGAAAATTACAGGCCTCTCTTATCTTTTTAAGTGGGAGAACTTGCACAATTGGTGGCTGACTAAATACTTTTTTGCCCCACTGTAACTAGCCCATTTATACCAGTCATTCTTCACTCTTTCTTCCAACGAATTGTCCTTGAGTGTTTCTGATTCTAAGACGTTAGTTACAGATACAGTGTTCTTGTCTCGAGGTAGATTGTTAGAGTTTGTCAGAAAGTTCCAAATGTCAGTAAAGAACCCTCCTGAATCTGATGCTTCAGGTTTCTTTGTAGTTGCAGTGGACTTCCTGATAAGAGCATTAGATGGTAACCTAGTGGTAACAGCTGTGGTGTTCAAGGCAGCTGTTACTTTTTTTGTCTTTCCTGTTGTCACGGTCCTTTCCTGACCTGGTGCCAGTGTGGGGTCAATTCAGATGATAGTTGCACTATTCCCTTGAGTCCATTTAGTACTCACTATTTCTACTATATATTCTTCACCTTCCTCTTGGTCATGTTTGTCCATGGTGATCAGCCAAGTGTCTTCAACTTTAGATATTGTCAAGTTGCATCCTTTCGTGTCCCAAACGACTCTCTCCCAATGTCTGATGAGGTGTCCATCCACAGAGTGCTATTTCTGGTGGAGGTCTGATTCTCCTGATTGAGAGGGACCTCTGAACTTCTGCTTCTGTTATGATTTGAGGTGGAACAGAAATGCTAACCTTATCATTGTCCTCGGGTTGTTCAGTAGGTTCCTCTCTTCTCTTTCTGCTTTCAACATACTGCTTGATTGTATGTGAGCTTGCTGTTCCTTTACCAATGTTCACTGTTGCTCTTGTCATGTCAATGTCATTGTTCTTCTGTTGTTCTAACTTCAATTGTCTGTTAAGGGGACCAACCAAGGGCTGAAAAGTCAATTGTGGGGAAAGCCTTCTCCCCCTCAGCCTGTGGAACTTCTCCCTCTCCTCCTCCCTGTGAGGTTTCTCCCTCTCTTCTTTCCTGTGGAGCTTCTCCTTCCTGTGTAGTTCCCTCCTCTGACCAGACTGGGCTTCCATCTGGAAAGGCATCAATTTCAGGGAAGAGTCGCTCCCATTCTGTAGGTGATATTTCGGGGTCCCACTGTAGAGGGTTTCCGTCAGGGAGATCTGCCACAATAGGTATGTAATTAGGAGTAGCAGGCATGTCTCTCTTTCGTCCTCCTCTTGGTGCATTAGGCGGTGCATCAGTTGTATCCTGGCTTCCACCTGATCTGCTGACTTCTTGACTCCTCCCCGGCATCTCAATCTCCTCCGCTGCTCCTGGTCTTTCCTGGCTCCCGCCTGGTGCATCAGCATCCTCTGTGTCCTCATCCCTAGGTGGTTGTCTCCGACGGGACTCTGGTGCAGTGGTTTAGATGGTACCACGTTTTTCTTTTTTCTTTTTTTTAACCTTTATTTAACTAGGCAAGTCAGTTAAGAAGATGGCAGTTGGCGTTTCATTGGCCACCTCGTAGGGTCCTTCTCTCCTCGGCTGATTCCACTTCCTCCGGAACACTCAGATGTAGACCAGATCCCCTGGTATCACCGGGCAAGGCCCCTCCGGTCCTGGCTCAGGCACCTTCTTTTTCTCCTGTGAATATATAGCTTCGTGGATCTTAGTTAGTTGCTATACATATGCTTTTAACTCATTATGCAATATACCTAAGGAGGGACCTTTATAGAATCCTCCTAACGTTGGTATAGGCATGGGTTGACCCGTAAGCATTTAATGCGGTGATAAATACGTGCTTCTGTTATTTTCCATGCGACAACTCATTAAAGCAAGCGGCAAGGCATCCACCCAATTAAGCCCTGTTGAGCCACAGATCTTTATTATTTTACCATTTATGGTACCGTTGGCTCTCTCAACTAAACCTTGCGATTGGGGATGATAAACACATCCCAATCTCTGTTTCATGCTCAACTGCTGTATTATTGTTTTTACAACTTTTTGTATAAACGCTGAGTCATTGTCTGAACTTATTTTGGACGTAATACCAAACCTCGGTATTACTTCTTTTGTCAGGAATTTTATCACTGTACTTGATCCCTGATCAGCTGATGGTATTGCTTCTATCCATCTGCTAAATTTGTCTATGATGACTAACATGTACCTTTTACCACGTATAGGTTTTATCATGTCTACGTAGTCCATCACAATGTGTCGAAATGGACCTTCTGGAACCGGTATGTGACCTATGGGCGTAGTTATACATTTATGTATGTTGTTTTCCCCACATATTTAACATTTTGACAAGATTTCATCTACTGTTGCCTGTAAATAAGGTGATTTTTCTTATTAACTCCCCCTTGCACAATGATCTAGATCATGTGCATCATTTATTAGTAAAGTCAATAAGGTAGTGGTAGCAAGTATGGCACTGTCATGTGTTCTACATACTCCATGTCTGTCCACAGAGGCTCCACTCTGCAGCCAAGTATTTTATTCATAAATTCCAGCAAAAGACTGAATTTGGACTAGCTCAGCAGGAGTTGGAATTGCCACAACGCCAACAATATCCATCAAAGGTGCGGTTAGAATTCGGACACCACATCTAGAGGCCTTTTTGGCAGCTTCATCAGCTGCATTATTACCCCTAACAACAAAGTCGTTACCTTTCTTGTGTGCTTGAGATTTGATGATTGCTAACTTCCGAGGATACATTAAAGCTGTCATTAATTTGACAATTTGCACGTGATGCTGGATGTACCATCACTCTTTTTAAATCCTCTCTGTTTCCAAACTGCGCCAAACAAATGACATACACCATGTCCGTAAGCTGAATCAGTATAGATGTTGACTGTCTTTCCCTTCCCTAGCACACATGCTGCAGTCAGTGCTTGTAGTTCAGCCAGCTGGGCTGAACAAGGTTGAGGACAATGTTTTTATATTTCCTCAGTGAAAGCCTTCCCTGTTGTTTAACTACTGCAAACCATGCATGATTACCTGTGTAGTCCTTGCAACAATAACCATCTACAAAGTAGTTCTCTATGTTACATCCCTCTCTATTTATCAATGGAATGGATTCAAGATCTGGACGCAATTTCGAAAATGTCAAGTCTTCTGCAACACAATCATGAGCTTCCCCTTCAAAGTCAAATGGAATTCTTTCAGCTGGATTGACAGTGTTATATCTTTTAATGGAGACGTCAGGATAAGTACGTAAAGTCATATAGTCCAAAGTTCTAGCATTAGTTAACACAAATTTACCCTGTTCTATCAGCTCCACTATTTTATGAAGGGTGCTTATAATCACAGGATATCCCATGGTTATGGTTGACGCCTTGTCGTAAGCATAATGTAATGCGGCCAACCCTTTATAACATGGTGGGTAACCCTGAGCTACTGGATCCAGTTTAGAACTATAGTAAGTGATAGTAAACTATAGTTCTTCCTACCACTACAAGTTTCCTGCATAAGGACAGCTGCTGCATAATTATCACACCTATTTGCTACGTATAACAAAAATGGTTTAGTCTGGGGCTGCTAAAGCTGGTACTGTTTGCATTTATTTTTTAAGTGTTTCAAATGCAATCAGAGCATCAGTGTTCCAATCTAGTTGTGCCCTCAGATTGAGCTGTCATGCTTCCTTCATTATTTCTCGTAAAGGAGCTGTCTTGACTACATACTCTTATATCCAGTCTGAGCTAAATCTTGTCATTCCTAATAAGGTCATCATTTGAGCTACCGTTTGTGGCAACGGTGCTTTGCTAATACCCTCTAGCTGTCCTGGAGCTATCGCTTTAGTCCCATGAGCTATTGTTCTTCCTAAGTACTCAACCTGAGGTTGACGGTAATGAAGTTTTGTCTTAGAGACTTTATGTCCTCCTTCTGCTAATCGCTGCAGTACCTTTAATGAATCAGCGTGGCACTGTTCCACTGTTGAGGCACAGATTAACAGGTCATCCACATATTGGATCAGAGTGCCATCAAGTATTAGTTCTTCCAAATCAGCTGTCAGTATTTGATTGAATAAATGAGGGCTGTGACGAAATCCCTGGGGAAGTTTGGTGTAAGACAGAGTTGTCTTCCTCTATATCTAAATGCAAACAAACGCCTACATTCTTCCGCCAGGGGTACACAAAAAAACGCTCCACACAATTCAATCACTGTAAAGTACTTGGCATCAGGGGGAACATTAGTCAGCTGTGTGTGAGGATTTGGAACTTCTGCAAGACAATCCTGTGCAATGTCATTGACAGCTCTTAAATCATGTACCAGTCTCCATTTTTTTTACCATCGGCTTTAAGAACAGGTTGTAAAGGTGTATTGCAAAGGCTGGGCATCTCTATCAATACACCTGCTCTGAGCAAACCTTTAATTGTTGAACTTATCCCTTCTTCAGCTTCAGGCTTCATATGATATTGAGCTTTCCAAGGAGGATTAACATCAGGTTTTACTTTGATGTTAACAGGACTTGCTGATTTTACCAACCCAACAGCTCTATCATGTTGTTACGACACCTCGGAAGGTATGATTTTCTCCATTTCAACTCTGAGTTCACTGATCCGTCCTATTCCCTCACCTAACAATACCTGTTGGCCTGCACTAACCTCTATCTCCCTAGGATCACCAATCATCACAGTATGAATCACATAGTCACAGAATTCCTTGTAAGGTTTTGAAGTAAGTCCCACCACATCCTCCAGCCGGCTCCTCACTGGCTGGGGCATGACTTCCATCACTGAATTCCGGAACATAGTTGTTATTAGTTCATTTCCCTCTGGATCTTGTTCTGTTTCCATCCTCCATCTTTTCAATTGTCCATGTAGGTATGTGGCTGGGTTTTCTGTGGCCCCAATAGCTTCACCTCTCAGAGCCTTGGGGTCAACTTTCGTTGGGTATGCTGTCCTTAATGCACGCCAGACAGTAGGTCAATATCTGTTGAGCATCAGTCCATCCATCATCACTTCCCCTTCTGTGCCGTTAATGCCACCGTCCTGCATAAACTCTCCCATTTTGGGCACACTCATTACCCTTGCTAACAATGCCCTTATGTCACCAACTGCCAGCAATTTCCCCATTGTGTATTCTTCAAAGGTTCTGATTCACTTTCCAGCACCCTCACGGGGATCTGGCAAGTGGGCAACCAAACCCTCCAGGTCCTGTGCAGCCCACGGTTCATAGTGTCCTTGATCTCCTTTTATCAGGATTGGGCACTGGCCCACATAATAGCCAGATTTTTTCCTTGACCCTTCTCTACGAGCCCTTGTCTGCTTTCCTACAGGCTCGTTCCTCATGTTTTCATGCATGTCGCGGGCCAAAGCCTCATCTTGTCTTTCTGGTCTTCTCTGGCTTTCTTCTAGCTTTAAGTTTACCCATTCCAACTTTTCTATCTCATGGTTCAATAATTGACTTTCTCTTTCTAGTTTATCCCTAAATTATCTCTTATTATCTTCCTCTTCCCCTTCTGATTCACTGAGACTATTCTGCTTGGTGTTCTGCTAGTAGTTCTAGGCCTTTCCTAAAGCTTTCTTCCCTTTTGTCTTTTGTTTTTCCTTGTATATGGCTCTGATGGCTCCCCTTCTTCCATTTCGGTTTCCATTGCTGTCAGGGCTTTTCTCAGGCCCCCGTAGCAATTGAAACTGCTTCTTTCGTTCTTGTGTGTTTCACAGTCCTTTTCTTGCCTTTGTCTGTTGAGTGAGCGGGTGCACATGATGCACCGGGTGTGACAGCCCCGTTATTTACATATGTCCAGTTATCATTGGATACTGTCCATTGGAATAAGGTGGATGGTTAGTCACTGTTAGAGGAATTTAATTCCTATATGTTCATTAACCAATTCAATTGTAACAAAGCTCAAGGGCTCTCCCTGTCCTATCTTATCTCTCCAGAGTTATAGCTGGGTCGGTTCCAATATAGGTTAAGGATCCTCTTTGTTTTCGTTAGGCACACACATGCATTCCTCTCTTCCCCCCTCCAACCTAGTTGGAGCTATGTTTATTGTTTTTAAATTACTCCTTGTTCATGCTACATAAACTCAAATGCCTAATGGTTAAGTTTCTTGGTAGAATTATTTAATAATTTATCTTAAAACTTGATAAAATATCTTAACAGTCACCCACTCTGTCTTTCCTTTGCATGTTTTTCATCACTCTTCAGCATTTTTCTTGCTGTCTTCATGCTTTTCAACAGACCAACTCATTCTTCCTTGAACATTCTTAGTAATTCATTTTCTCTCTCTCGCTTATATTTCCTTTTCTGTTTCTTGTTGTTTGGTTTGTGGTTCTTTATCAGAGTCTCCATTTCCTCACTCACAGAGACATCCAATTTCCCTGCCGCTGGCCATTTAGTGTTCAATTTCTTTGTGCGTTTTTCCCATTTTATAAAGTCTTTATTATTTCTTTGCTTAGGCGGTGTCTAGCCCCTAAGATCTCTACTGGTGTTCTGTTCATTGTAATCAGTTGACTTATTTTATTCAGTGTTATATCCTATTTAATAAATTTATATTTTTATTTCAGCTGTTTATAATGTTTGTACTTTATCTTTATTTATTCACTTATTATATTCTATCCTACTGTTACTTATTGTTTTTTATTCCTATTTGATCTTTTCTCTGCACTACTTCCTATTTTACTGAATTTACTCAAAACCCACTCGCTCTTCTAGTTTCTGTAACCTTACACGTCTGTCCTCTCCTTAGGCTATATTCCCTAAAGGTTCTGCTGCTACAGAGTACTTAATTACCCACTGTTTCCTCCTACCGTCCTTCACGGTGCTATAGTATCTCTAGTAGGTACTCTAAACTATGCCACGGTGCTGTTCTTTATGTATTCGTTATTACTATTTATTTTAACCATATAGTATAGCTTATGTTCATCTGTATGTTTTATCTTTCCACTTCATACAATGTCATGTACTATATATGCCTTGTTTAATAGTTTAACACATTCTATGTATGACAAAATAGTCACTTAACACACTATTATGTCAATGTCCTGTCTTTACACAGTTCCTTTTATCCAACATTATTGATTTTATTCCCTCTTCCCAGTGAGAGCTAGACGCACTCCTCTCAACGTAATTCAATTAACTGTCACAGAGAGGCTGCGTAATCCTTTCTCTGGACCAACGACACACACACACACACACACACTATTCTTCCTTGCTGCTTAACTTACTCTGATGCACTTCCGCTACACAGTGAAACTTTTACTCATTCAGGCTTTTATTCACAATCATTCAGGCTTTTATTCACATTCTTTCACACACACTACGTTTGGACCTCTGTTCTAAAGAGTAGTATTGTGGTGTGGCTTACTGATTTACAGACCCCCGTTTAGCCAGACGGAGCGTTTATTCACAGGATTTGTTGTGCAGTTGAACCTTGCCTAATCAGGTCAACGTTCCTACGGCGCCCTATCTATTCATCCAAGCAGACCCCCGTCGTTGGGGCGGTTTCGTGAATAACCCAACCTAGCAGACCTCTTTCTAATTGTTTAAGAGCGGTATCGTGGACTTTTATTTTATTTGTGTTGACAATATATCCAGGTAGCCGCAGCCCCACACCAGGCCAGACAGTCCAGCCAAAGAGAACAAACAAATGCACCAATCAGACCACACAAGGTCCCCAGATGAACGGACCGGTGAGAGGGGCAACCCGAATCACACACCCAACACGAACCGCCTGATCAGGTTGAATGGGCTGTGTTAACGCACATCCCAAAACAGGTCCCGAAACAGTCGCGCTCGGGCATGTATAATCAGGCTGGACAACCCAACCCAAACAGGTCACCCATGCGGGTCCGTTGTACCGTCCGACCAGAGCAGGTGCAAGCCCCCTCCGCCAAACAGCCAACACCAGCGAGGTCCACAACTCCCCACGCACTTAGTCCTCACAAATGCACATACAAAATTATGTTTAACAACCCCCAAAGCTTAAGCATGCATGCAGTTTACGTTTTCGTTTTTCACAAGAGAGAACAGAATGAGGGGGAGGAGTACATATGTAGCAGTGTTGAAGAAACTGTCTGAACATTGCCAGTTTGGAGAGAACCTAAATGACACATTAAGTGATAGATTTGTTTGTGGACTGAAACATGAACACATTCAAAAACGTCAGAGCTCACGTTTGCAAAGGCTGTTGAAATTGCCGTGGCTATGGAAATCTAAAGATGCATTTGAGTTGCAAAGTAAAAGAAATACTGACCTGTCACAAATTTCCCTGCACAAGTTCACGCAGTCGACACCGCCCCTAATGGCCGAAAAATGCAACAGGGGTGACAGAGATGGTCACAGAGCAGAGGACTGCCGTTTCAAAGATGAAATTGGTCACAAATGCAGTAGAAGGGGGCACATTCAAAGAGCATGCAAAGCAAAATTCAGTCACAGCAGGAAAACTGAGAAAATTAAAGGGTCTGTGAATGCACTAGCAGAGAACAGTGGCAGTGATTCAGATGAACGATTAATTGGTACAATGGAGTTAAACACAGTGACTTCTCCCAGCAGTAGCATAATATGGGTGACACCAGATATCGAAGGCAAACCCCTCAAAATGGAGCTGGACACAGGATCTGCAGTGTCTATAATTTCCACTACCGTCTACAATGAGCACTTTAAGGCTATCAAGCTGAAGAACACAAATGTGTTGCTGAAGACATACTCAGGAGAGAGATTGAGCCCAATGGGGGCGTTGCAGGTCATAGTGCATTATGGGGGGCAAACACAGCAGTTACAGCTGTATGTGGTGCCTGGAACTGGCCCCCCATTATTTGGCAGGGAATGGCTTTCAAAAATAAATCTGAAATGGTGTGACTTGAAAATGCTCCACACGTTCCAGTCCAAAGAGAAAGGCACAGACCAAACACTGGAACACTTGCGGAAGAAATACAACAAAGTGTTCAGTGATCAGATGGGAACAGTAAAAGGCTTCACAGCAAAACGTACTAAGAGATGACGCAACCCCAAAATTCTGCAAAGCCAGATCTGTTCCATACCCCCTGAGACCAAAGGTGGAAGCGGAAATCGATCGCTTGCAGGATACAGGGATCCTGACGAAAGTGGACAGAAGCGAATGGGCCACACCCATAGTTCCTATTGTGAAGAAAGACGGGCCTGTTAGAATGTGTGGGGACTTCAAGGTAACTGTGAATTCAATGTTGCATGTGGACCAATACCCCCTACCACGCCTGGATGACATCTTTGCGGCACTAGCTGGTGGGAAACACTTCAGTGAAATCGATCTGAAACAGGCTTACCTGCAGCTACCGGTTGAAGAGAGTTCCAAACAGTACCTGACAATAAACACACACAAAGGTCTATACAGGTATAACCGCCTGGTTTTTGGGCATTGCATAAGCCCCAGCCATTTGACAACGAACTATTGACCAGATTTTGCAAGGAATCCCAGGAACCCAGTGTATCCTGGATGACATGATCATAACAGGATGCACCGACAAACAGTACCTGGCTAACCTGGAAGAGGTCCTGAAAAGACTGAAAGAGTATGGTCTAGGGAGCACGTGATGCCGTGGAGCTGAGCAGACGTTGACAAACCGAGCTCTTCAAAGTTATTCTATTTTTACCTAAATAACAACGTTGAAACAATATTCTAACATCGGCTGATAAATTGTCAAGTACTTACCCTCCCAAAGAGCCATGGACCTCCGACCGAGAGGCAAGAAGGATGACCAAACCGTTGTTGATTCCCAAGATAACGATAACGCTACAGCTAGCAAGATTAGCATTAGCCCTCATAACTCAGACGACGGTTCCAGACTGTTGCTCTCAGCAGCCTCTTGCGAGCCTGCCGACATTCTGGCTACTCTCCTCCGGGAAATTCAGGATGGTAACAGAGGTCTTTCTCTGAAAATGGATAAGAAATCGGCTGAACTCCATTCTTCCATTGACGACCTGAAATCCTCCATGAATGATCTCCTTTTGAGAACGACGGAGGCAGAGTTGCGCATTAGCACAGTTGAAGATACCATCGCTAGACATGACCAGGTCTTGATACAACTGCAAAAGGACAATGCCTACCTCAAAAACAAGGTAGATCAGATGGAGAACCAGAGTAGACGTAGTAATATCCGTGTGGTGGGATTGAAAGAGGACAGCGAGGGCCGTGACCCGGTCCGTTACTTCACTCAATGGATACCGGAGGTCCTAGGCATAATCAACTTCACCAAGCCGCTGGAAATCGAACGCGCCCACAGAACATCAGCGCCGAAACCCCGGCCAGATGAGCCCCCACGAGCCGTCCTGATCAGGTTCCTCCGTTTCCAAGACAGAGAGAAGATACTGCAACTCGCAAGAGCCAAAGGGGACATCACCATCGATGGAAAGAGGGTCAGCCTTTTCCCAGATATGAGCGAGGATCTCGCCAGACGTCGCAAGCAGTTCAGACCTGCCGCCAAAGCACTGAAGGAGAAGAACATCACCGGCTACCTCATCCACCCTGCGCGGATGAAAGTTCAGTACAAAGGCCGAAGCCATCTCTTCAACACATTGGGAGAAGTGCACACTTTTCTCAAAGAACTGAACAACGTCTGAGCCAGGACGGTCTCTCTGGGGGATAAAATGCAGTTTGTTTGTTTTCTCTTATCCGGATTGAACTGCTGGTATCTCCCGGTCACTATAATTGATTTGTACATTTTCAACTAACCGTATCTTTCCGGGGTGAGTTCTATTAAGAATTACAGGAGAGTATATTTTGGTTTAGTCCATATCTACTGGGCGAAGCAATAAGTGGGCTTAGGCCCACTGCTTTCCCCCTCATTTATGTTAATCTTTCGAAAAGAGACTCAAGCATCCCTTACCGTGGGCAGTAAATATTCAGCCATAAATATCTATTCACAACATTTGTTTTCAATTTAGACAGCTCGCAGGTTTTAGTTTACGCCAAGGTTTAGCTAGTAAGAGCAAGATGGAAAGCGAGCAGCAACGTATCTCTACAAGTGTATTCATGTTTGATTGTTGGGATTGTTGTTTTAGTCTGACAATCGGGGTGGGTGGGATTTGTATTATTTTTTCTTCCTTTTTTCTATGTTGATTGTTTCCTTCCTAAAGAGACACACAGGTCACGTTTGTGCTCAAACCAAAGTTGAAACATTTCCTAATTATCTGCATATGATAGACTTCTATTAAGTTACATATTTGAAACCCAACCTATGCTTAATCCACTAAAATATGTCACATTCAACGTAAAAGGTCTTAACAGCCCGATTAAAAGGAAAAGAGTCTATACATACCTTAAGAAATTAAAGGCTGACATTGTGTTTTTACAAGAAACACATCTTACAGCCAGTGAACACAAGAAATTGAAGAGGGAATGGGTAGGACAAGTTTTTGCATCCTCTTTTAACTCCAAAGCAAGAGGAACTGCAATTTTGATAAGTAGACACATCCCCTTCTGCGTCAACAACACCATCTCTGATCCCTCTGGCAGGTTTGTTTTGGTGCAGAGGCATATGTTTTCAGAGTCTTGGATCCTATTGAATATTTATGCTCCTAACTTCGATGACCATATGTTTATTCAGAATGTCTTCCTTCAGGTTGCTCAAGCACCACAAGGATGGCTACTGGTTGGAGGAGATTTACATTTTTGCTTAGATACAGTTCTTGATAGGTCTTCTGATAAACCCTCACTTCTTACCAAAGCCGGCAAGCTCACCATGTCATTCATGAAATATCTAAATTTACTAGACATCTGGAGACAGTTGCATCCACAGGATAGAGACTACTCTTTTTATTCACGCCCACACAAGACACACACACGCATAGATAACTTTTTACTTTCGACACAACTGTTTCATAGAGTGTTAGATGTCGAGTATCTCCCCAGATTGCTTAGTGACCATTCTCCTCTGGTATTATCAATCTCCATTCCTACCAAGGTAAATGGAGCATATAGATGGAGACTAAATTCTACACTCCTAAAGAAACCTGAATTTTGTGCATTCATCAAAGAGCAGATCAATATTTTTACTTTGACAAACAAACCCTCTGCTCCTGACAGCTTCATTCTTTGGGACACATTGAAGGCCTATCTGAGGGGACAGATTATTTCCTATACTAAAGGGCTGAAGAGAAAACACGGTGCGGAACTGAGTGCCCTTGAATCTAAAATCTCAGAGCTAGAGAAAACCTACCAAAGAGGCCCGACTAAAGATCTATACAGGCTTTTGGTAAATAAAAAACTTAAATATAATATTCTGAACACATATCAAGCTGAGAGGGCCATCACTAAATCAAAACAGTGTTATTATGAGCTTGGAGAGAAAGCTCACAAAGTATTGGCATGGCAACTAAAAGCAGAGGAAAGTAAGTGGACAATTAATGCCATAGAAACTCTTACTAATGAGATATCTTTCGACCCTACTGAAATTAATAATACTTTTAAGAAATACTATGAAGACCTCTACACTTCCCAATCAAGCGATGATCTATCAGAGATCGACTCCTTTCTCTCCTCTCTCAACCTCCCATGCCTGTCAGGGGAAGACAGCGAGCGCCTGAGTGAACACTTCTCAGTTCCTGAATTGTTGGAGGCCATTAAATCCTTACCTTCTAATAAATCTCCTGGGGAGGATGGCTTCCCTCCAGAGTTCTATAAAGAATTTAGGGAGCTGTTGGTCCCCTACCTTATGGAGGTACTTTAAAAAGCCAGAGAAGACAACTGCTTTCCAGAGTCCTTCTCTCAAGCAGTGATTACGGTAATCCACAAGAAAGGGAAAAACCCGCTAAAGTGCGCCTCCTATAGACCAATCTCTCTCCTTAACACAGATTGTAAACTGGTCACCAAGATGCTATCTAAGAGACCGGAGTCATGTCTTCCCCTGTTGGTCAACCCAGATCAGACTGGCTTCATAATTAATAGATTGTCCTCCAATAATCTCAGAAGGTTCTTTGATATAATTCACCTTGCTAACAAAAACAAAATACCTAGTGTCACAGTCTCCCTCAACGCTGAAAAGGCCTTGGATAGGGTTGAATGGCCATACCTCTTTCGCGTCTTGGAAAAGTTCAGTTCAGGTACCGTGTTTGTCAATTTGATAAAATCACTCTACAAATCTCCTAAAGCTAGGATTGCTACCAATGGGATTACTTCCTCCTCTTTCCCTCTTTATAGGGGGGAACAGACTAGGTTGCCCAATTAGCCCCCACCTCTTTGCCCTCGCCATCGAACTGTTGGCTTAGGCTATTAGAACGTGCCCTGACATACATGGCTTTGAGGTTGGCCCCCATACCCATAAATGATCACTCTTTGCGGACGACCTTCTTATTTCTAACAAACCCAGAACACTCCCTCTCTCACTTGCAGATCCTACTACAGTGTTATAGTTCTTTCTCTGGATATAAGGTACATTTTGATAAAAGCGAAATCTTACCGTTGTCTGTCTTTGACCATCATACCATCAAGCACAAGTTTCCTTTTAGATGGTCGCCTATGGGCTTCACATATTTGGGCATAATGGTGGATGGTAATCTGAACAACCTCTATAAACTCAATCTGGCCAGTTTGTTGCAAAAGGTGGAGGTTGACCTTTGTAAATGGATGGACTTACCTCTCACTCTACTGAGTAGAATCAATGTAATTAAAATGAATGTCCTGCCCAGATTTCTATATCTGTTTCAATCTCTCCCTATCCCCGCAGCATTTTTTTCCTCTCTCGACAAGCTGACCAGACGGTTTATCTGGCACGGCAAAACCCCTAGGGTTGGCCTGGATAAACTGACCCTTGATTACAGTCAAGGGGGCTTAAACCTCCCCAATTTTAGAATGTACTACTGGGCTGCACATTCTAGGTTTCTGGCTCAGAGGTTTGACAATGGTCCCTCTCCCTCATGGTTGAACATTGAAAAGCTTGGGGTAAATGATGACACTGGGGCAGAATTGTTTTACAAATGGGACAGAAAATCTATAAAAACCATCACAGACAACCCTTTAATCATACATTCTGTCCTGGCATGGTGCAAACTGCATGAGCTGTTCGGACGAGGGGGATTCCTTTCTCCTAAAACCCCTTTATGGAACAATAGATTGATCCCTATGTTTTTCCAGAATAGTAACTTTAGACCATGATCTGATAAGGGGATCACTCTTCTGGAACATTGTTACGAGGAGGGAGTTCTTATGTCTTTTGATCAGCTGAAACAGAAATACCACTTGCCTAACAGGGACTTCTTTAGCTACCTACAACTACGGAACTTTATTAGGGTGACTCTCAAGGGACAATGGAACCTACTTAAGATGTCACCTATTGAACAACTCTGCCACGCAGACCAACCACTGTTCAAGACCATTTCCTGTGTACGATGCTCTTATGTCAGGACTAACACTGCCTGGGCTAGATAAACCCCGACTTAGATGGGGAAAAGATCTGGGTATTGATCTTGATGAGGATCTATGGAGTGACCTATGCAGGGATGGTGTTACATCCACATTGAACTCCAGATACAGACTGATCCAGTTTAATTTCCTCCATCAGCTCTATATCACCCCATCTAGACTGCACAAGTTCAACCCAGATATCTCCTCCCTATGTTTTAGATGTGGCTCAGATGAAGGAACATTCCTCCATTCCACTTGGCAGTGTTCAAAACTACACGGTTTCTGGCAGGGGGTATGCGATACCATATCCTCAATTCACGGGGTTGCATTCCCTTTAGACCCGGAGGTCTGTCTACTGGGTAACTTTACTAACACCAATCTTAGGGAAAGCCATACTATAAAGCTAACAGAAATATTGCTAGCGATTGCCAAGAAATGTATTGCCTTGAAATGGAAATTGGATTCCTCCCTGCCAGTTGCAATGTGGCTATCGGAAGTTAATAGTTGTATCCCTTTGGAGAAAATCACTTACTGCTTGAGGAATAAGTTAAAGACATTTTACAGAATTTGGCAATCTTTTATTGACTATATGGAGAATCTCCCCCCACATCTCATTGATTGAATCTATATATAATCCTCACATAATGTTTCACACGTAATGTATAATATGTAGCCTACGGCAGGTGATCCAATGTCTCGTTATTATAATTTTTCTTATTGTATGTTTGTTTATATAATTATTATTATTTGTTTTGTTGTTACGCTCGTCTGTTACTGTCACTTTGTCCTATCGTTGTCTAATATCTTTTCACTTTTGTTTTGAATGTTCTTAATTGGAAAATGCAAAAATAAAATATATATATATTTTTTAAAGAGTATGGTCTACAGGCAAACTTAAAGAAGTGTGAGTTCTTCAAAGACAAGATTGTCTTCTGTGGACATGAGATTTACTGAAATGGATTGCACAAAACACAGGACAAAATCGAGGCAGTGGTACAGGCACCACGACCACACAATATCACAGAAGTGAGATCTTTCACGGGACTGATCAATTACTACAGAAGATTCCTCCCAAACCTTTCAGCAGTACTCCAGCTGCTAAATCAGCTCCCGGAAAAGAATAGGACATGGCGGTGGACAGAGCAGTGTGAAAATGCATTTCTGGAGGCAAAACGGCTCATAACATCTGAATAGGTCCTGATGCATTACGACCCTGAAATGCCAGTGAAGTTGGCTTGTGATGCGTCCCCTTATGGATTAGGGGCCGTCCTTTCACACACACTGAAAGATGGGTCAGAGAGGCCAGTTGCATTTGCGTCACGAACAATGAATGATGCAGAGAGAAACTACTCACAAATCGACAAAGAAGCACTGGCACTAGTGTGGGGCGTCAAGAAATTCCATGCATACCTATATGGCAAGCGTTTCACACTGGTTACAGATCACCAGCCGTTGCTTTCCATTTTCAGTCCAAAGAAAGGCATTCCGGCAATGACAGCAGCCAGGTTACAGCGATACGCCCTGTTCCTTGCCAGTCATATGTATGACATTGAGTTTAAGCCTTCATCCTTCCACACAAATGCAGATGGATTATCCAGACTGCTGTGTACAAGAGAAAGACAAAGGAGGGTGGATGCAGTGGACATGTTCCATACCGCTCAGCTCGAGGCACTACCGGTCACAAGCACAGTTATCAAACATGAGACAAGGAAAGATGTGACCTTGTCAAAAGTGTACACCTACACCATGTCAGGATGGCCAGCTACTGGCAGAAAGGAGCTGACTCCGTATTTCCAGCAGAGAAACTAAATTACAACGTACCAAGGATGTTTGATGTGGGGAATGAGAGTCATGATACCCCAGAAATGCCAACATCTAGTCTTGCAGCAACTACATGAAGGTCATGTTGGAATTGTCAAAATGAAGCTGCTCGCAAGGAGCCACTTCTGGTGGCCAGGTCTGGACCAACAGATAGAAAATATGGCAAAGAACTGTAGCGGATGTTTGGAAACCCTTCACATGCCTGCTCCTGACCCAGTCCACCCATGGGAATGGCCCGCAGAGCCATGGCAGAGAATTCATGTGGACTACGCTGGTCCCTTTGAAAAGCACATGTTTCTGGTTATAGTTGATGCCCATTCCAAATGGCCAGAGGTGTTTTGCACTGACTCCTCCACCTCAGCTCAGACGATAGAGTGTCTCAGAACAACGTTTGCACGCTTTGGTTTGCCACTGCAGCTGGTAAGTGACAACGCGCAAGCTGTTGTAAGTGACGAGTTTACAAGATTCATGTCAGTAAATGGAATCAAACACTCAACCTCGGCTCCGTACCACCCTGCCACCAATGGGCTGGCAGAACACTTTGTGCAAACCCTAAAGCAAGGACTCTGTGCAGCAAAACGAGACGAAGGGACTTTGCAAACAAAACTGGCCAAGTTCCTGGCCTCCTACCGAAACACCCCACATGCCACGACAAATGAAAGCCCAGCCGCACTGATGGTTCGGGAAGCCTCTCCGCACACAGCTGGACATCATGAAGCCAAACCGGCGTAATGAAGTGCTGAACAAACAAGCCAAGATGCTCTCCGGTGGCCGGGAGCGCCATCTCCAAACAGGACGGAAGTGATGGTGCGAGACTACAGAAGAGGAGGGAAATGGACAAGAGGGACCATACACACACAAATGGGACCCAGAACTTACCAGGTTCAAGTGAGCCCAGACATAATGTGGCGGCGTCCATTAACCAAATGCATTCCACGGAAAACAGCACAATAATAGAGAGAGAACAGGCACAGAGAGATCCTGAGAGTGACACACAGGGAACTGTAGAGGACGGTGGGGCAGTAAAGAGACCCCAGGCTGAAAGAAGGGAACGTGTTGATGAAGGTGCTGCTATAGCGGAAGCTATAATGGAACAAGCACACACTGAGGATGTTCAAGAGCCTCCAGACAATCCGAGGCGCTACCCAGAACGAAGACACCGTCCACCAGACAGACTAGACTTATAAACAAACAAAAACTAACTGTTCAAGTTCAAATTAAAAGAGCCAAAATAACTACAACAAGTTCTGGGAAATGTTTCAGTTGTGGTTTGGTAAAAGTAACTGATTGTATAAGAGAAGGAATGTTATGTTCTGTTAATTACTGATGTCCCCTTTAAGGATGGAGCACCCTTGGGCATG